>NC_142779.1:37322308-37324483 GCF_988280905.1 Pimephales promelas
GGTTAGGGTTAGGGTTAGGGTTAGGGTTAGGGTTAGGGTTAGGGTTAGGGTTAGGGTTAGGGTTAGGGTTAGGGTTAGGGTTAGGGTTAGGGTTAGGGTTAGGGTTAGGGTTAGGGTTAGGGTTAGGGTTAGGGTTAGGGTTAGGGTTAGGGTTAGGGTTAGGGTTAGGGTTAGGGTTAGGGTTAGGGTTAGGGTTAGGGTTAGGGTTAGGGTTAGGGTTAGGGTTAGGGTTAGGGTTAGGGTTAGGGTTAGGGTTAGGGTTAGGGTTAGGGTTAGGGTTAGGGTTAGGGTTAGGGTTAGGGTTAGGGTTAGGGTTAGGGTTAGGGTTAGGGTTAGGGTTAGGGTTAGGGTTAGGGTTAGGGTTAGGGTTAGGGTTAGGGTTAGGGTTAGGGTTAGGGTTAGGGTTAGGGTTAGGGTTAGGGTTAGGGTTAGGGTTAGGGTTAGGGTTAGGGTTAGGGTTAGGGTTAGGGTTAGGGTTAGGGTTAGGGTTAGGGTTAGGGTTAGGGTTAGGGTTAGGGTTAGGGTTAGGGTTAGGGTTAGGGTTAGGGTTAGGGTTAGGGTTAGGGTTAGGGTTAGGGTTAGGGTTAGGGTTAGGGTTAGGGTTAGGGTTAGGGTTAGGGTTAGGGTTAGGGTTAGGGTTAGGGTTAGGGTTAGGGTTAGGGTTAGGGTTAGGGTTAGGGTTAGGGTTAGGGTTAGGGTTAGGGTTAGGGTTAGGGTTAGGGTTAGGGTTAGGGTTAGGGTTAGGGTTAGGGTTAGGGTTAGGGTTAGGGTTAGGGTTAGGGTTAGGGTTAGGGTTAGGGTTAGGGTTAGGGTTAGGGTTAGGGTTAGGGTTAGGGTTAGGGTTAGGGTTAGGGTTAGGGTTAGGGTTAGGGTTAGGGTTAGGGTTAGGGTTAGGGTTAGGGTTAGGGTTAGGGTTAGGGTTAGGGTTAGGGTTAGGGTTAGGGTTAGGGTTAGGGTTAGGGTTAGGGTTAGGGTTAGGGTTAGGGTTAGGGTTAGGGTTAGGGTTAGGGTTAGGGTTAGGGTTAGGGTTAGGGTTAGGGTTAGGGTTAGGGTTAGGGTTAGGGTTAGGGTTAGGGTTAGGGTTAGGGTTAGGGTTAGGGTTAGGGTTAGGGTTAGGGTTAGGGTTAGGGTTAGGGTTAGGGTTAGGGTTAGGGTTAGGGTTAGGGTTAGGGTTAGGGTTAGGGTTAGGGTTAGGGTTAGGGTTAGGGTTAGGGTTAGGGTTAGGGTTAGGGTTAGGGTTAGGGTTAGGGTTAGGGTTAGGGTTAGGGTTAGGGTTAGGGTTAGGGTTAGGGTTAGGGTTAGGGTTAGGGTTAGGGTTAGGGTTAGGGTTAGGGTTAGGGTTAGGGTTAGGGTTAGGGTTAGGGTTAGGGTTAGGGTTAGGGTTAGGGTTAGGGTTAGGGTTAGGGTTAGGGTTAGGGTTAGGGTTAGGGTTAGGGTTAGGGTTAGGGTTAGGGTTAGGGTTAGGGTTAGGGTTAGGGTTAGGGTTAGGGTTAGGGTTAGGGTTAGGGTTAGGGTTAGGGTTAGGGTTAGGGTTAGGGTTAGGGTTAGGGTTAGGGTTAGGGTTAGGGTTAGGGTTAGGGTTAGGGTTAGGGTTAGGGTTAGGGTTAGGGTTAGGGTTAGGGTTAGGGTTAGGGTTAGGGTTAGGGTTAGGGTTAGGGTTAGGGTTAGGGTTAGGGTTAGGGTTAGGGTTAGGGTTAGGGTTAGGGTTAGGGTTAGGGTTAGGGTTAGGGTTAGGGTTAGGGTTAGGGTTAGGGTTAGGGTTAGGGTTAGGGTTAGGGTTAGGGTTAGGGTTAGGGTTAGGGTTAGGGTTAGGGTTAGGGTTAGGGTTAGGGTTAGGGTTAGGGTTAGGGTTAGGGTTAGGGTTAGGGTTAGGGTTAGGGTTAGGGTTAGGGTTAGGGTTAGGGTTAGGGTTAGGGTTAGGGTTAGGGTTAGGGTTAGGGTTAGGGTTAGGGTTAGGGTTAGGGTTAGGGTTAGGGTTAGGGTTAGGGTTAGGGTTAGGGTTAGGGTTAGGGTTAGGGTTAGGGTTAGGGTTAGGGTTAGGGTTAGGGTTAGGGTTAGGGTTAGGGTTAGGGTTAGGGTTAGGGTTAGGGTTAGGGTTAGGGTTAGGGTTAGGGTTAGGGTTAGGGTTAGGGTTAGGGTTAGGGTTAGGGTTAGGGTTAGGGTTAGGGTTAGGGT
>NC_142780.1:10000-50000 GCF_988280905.1 Pimephales promelas
TCCCAACCCCAAAAAACACAAGTCCCACCTCCAAAAAAAAAAAAAAAACACAAGTCCAACCTACAAAAAAAAAAAAAAAAAAAAAACAAGTCCCACCCAAAAAAAACACAAGTCCCACCCAAAAAAAACACAAGTCCCACCTCCAAAAAACACAAGTCCAACCTTAAAAAAAAAAAAAAAAAAAAAAAACACAAGTCCAACCTACAAAAAAAAAAAAAAAACACAAGTCCCACCCAAAAAAAACACAAGTCCCACCCAAAAAAAACACAAGTCCCACCTCCAAAAAACACAAGTCCAACCTTAAAAAAAAAAAAAAAAAAAAAACACAAGTCCAACCTACAAAAAAAAAAAAAAACACAAGTCCCACCCAAAAAAAACACAAGTCCCACCCAAAAAAAACACAAGTCCCACCTCCAAAAAAAACACAAGTCCCAACCCCAAAAACACAAGTCCCACCCACTGAAACTGTGAAAGTCAACCCTATTTGCAGTACCATATCTTGTCCCCTGGTGGCGCTAGAGATCCCAAACCACTTGCAATCGACTCCCCGCCCACTAATTAGTATGTGGGCGGAGTTTCAGCCACGTGGGCCCCCGGGAACCAGGAGAAATGAGGGGGGGCTCATGAGCCCGGGGGCTCATCTTCGCATTTTACCCTACCATATCTCGGCCCCTGGTGGCGCTAGAGATTCCAAACCACTTCCAATCGACTCCCCGCCCACAAATTAGTATATGGGCGGAGTTTCAGCTCTCTAGGACCAATAATAAGGGG
Organism: Pimephales promelas; assembly: GCF_988280905.1. NCBI lineage: Eukaryota > Metazoa > Chordata > Actinopteri > Cypriniformes > Leuciscidae > Pimephales > Pimephales promelas. Next base: position 10,772 of record NC_142780.1, read on the forward strand.
GGTGACAATACCAAAACTAGACACCTGGTGGCGCTAGAGATCCCAAACCACTTGCAATCGACTCCCCGCCCACTAATTAGTATATGGGCGGAGTTTCAGCAACGTGGGCCCCCGGGAACCAGGAGAAATGGGGGGGGGGCTCATGAGCCCGGGGGCTCATCTTCGCATTTTACCCTATTACCTAACTCTAACCCTAACCCTAACCCTAACCCTAACCCTAACTCTAACCCTAACCCTAACCCTAACCCTAACCCTAACCCTAACCCTAACCCTAACCCTAACCCTAACCCTACCCTAACCTAACCCTAACCCTAACCCTAACCTAACCCTAACCCTAACCCTAACCCTAACCTTAAAAAAAAAAAAAAAAAAAAAAACACAAGTCCAACCTACAAAAAAAAAAAAAAACACAAGTCCCACCCAAAAAAAACACAAGTCCCACCCAAAAAAAACACAAGTCCCACCTCCAAAAAACACAAGTCCAACCTTAAAAAAAAAAAAAAAAAAAAACACAAGTCCAACCTACAAAAAACACAAGTCCCACCTCCAAAAAACACAAGTCCCAACCCCAAAAAACACAAGTCCCACCTCCAAAAAAAAAAAAAAAAACACAAGTCCAACCTACAAAAAAAAAAAAAAAAAAAAACAAGTCCCACCCAAAAAAAACACAAGTCCCACCCAAAAAAAACACAAGTCCCACCTCCAAAAAACACAAGTCCAACCTTAAAAAAAAAAAAAAAAAAAAAAAACACAAGTCCAACCTACAAAAAAAAAAAAAAACACAAGTCCCACCCAAAAAAAACACAAGTCCCACCCAAAAAAAACACAAGTCCCACCTCCAAAAAACACAAGTCCAACCTTAAAAAAAAAAAAAAAAAAAAAAACACAAGTCCAACCTACAAAAAAAAAAAAAACACAAGTCCCACCCAAAAAAAACACAAGTCCCACCCAAAAAAAACACAAGTCCCACCTCCAAAAAAAACACAAGTCCCAACCCCAAAAACACAAGTCCCACCCACTGAAACTGTGAAAGTCAACCCTATTTGCAGTACCATATCTTGTCCCCTGGTGGCGCTAGAGATCCCAAACCACTTGCAATCGACTCCCCGCCCACTAATTAGTATGTGGGCGGAGTTTCAGCCACGTGGGCCCCCGGGAACCAGGAGAAATGAGGGGGGGCTCATGAGCCCGGGGGCTCATCTTCGCATTTTACCCTACCATATCTCGGCCCCTGGTGGCGCTAGAGATTCCAAACCACTTCCAATCGACTCCCCGCCCACAAATTAGTATATGGGCGGAGTTTCAGCTCTCTAGGACCAATAATAAGGGGGGTGACAATACCAAAACTAGACACCTGGTGGCGCTAGAGATCCCAAACCACTTGCAATCGACTCCCCGCCCACTAATTAGTATATGGGCGGAGTTTCAGCAACGTGGGCCCCCGGGAACCAGGAGAAATGGGGGGGGGGCTCATGAGCCCGGGGGCTCATCTTCGCATTTTACCCTATTACCTAACCCTAACCCTAACCCTAACCCTAACCCTAACCCTAACCCTAACCCTAACCCTAACCCTAACCCTAACCTAACCCTAACCCTAACCTAACCCTAACCCTAACCCTAACCCTAACCCTAACCCTAACCCTAACCCTAACCCTAACCCTAACCCTAACCCTAACCCTAACCCTAACCCTAACCCTAACCCTAACCCTAACCCTAACCCTAACCCTAACCCTAACCCTAACCCTAACCCTAACCCTAACCCTAACTCTAACCCTAACCCTAACCCTAACCCTAACCCTAACTCTAACCCTAACCCTAACCCTAACCCTAACCCTAACTCTAACCCTAACCCTAACCCTAACCCTAACCCTAACCCTAACCCTAACCCTAACCCTAACCCTAACCCTACCCTAACCTAACCCTAACCCTAACCCTAACCTAACCCTAACCCTAACCCTAACCCTAACCTTAAAAAAAAAAAAAAAAAAAAAAAAAACACAAGTCCAACCTACAAAAAAAAAAAAAAAACACAAGTCCCACCCAAAAAAAACACAAGTCCCACCCAAAAAAAACACAAGTCCCACCTCCAAAAAACACAAGTCCAACCTTAAAAAAAAAAAAAAAAAAAACACAAGTCCAACCTACAAAAAACACAAGTCCCACCTCCAAAAAACACAAGTCCCAACCCCAAAAAACACAAGTCCCACCTCCAAAAAAAAAAAAAAAACACAAGTCCAACCTACAAAAAAAAAAAAAAAAAAAAAAACAAGTCCCACCCAAAAAAAACACAAGTCCCACCCAAAAAAAACACAAGTCCCACCTCCAAAAAACACAAGTCCAACCTTAAAAAAAAAAAAAAAAAAAAAAACACAAGTCCAACCTACAAAAAAAAAAAAAAAACACAAGTCCCACCCAAAAAAAACACAAGTCCCACCCAAAAAAAACACAAGTCCCACCTCCAAAAAACACAAGTCCAACCTTAAAAAAAAAAAAAAAAAAAAACACAAGTCCAACCTACAAAAAAAAAAAAAAAACACAAGTCCCACCCAAAAAAAACACAAGTCCCACCCAAAAAAAACACAAGTCCCACCTCCAAAAAAAACACAAGTCCCAACCCCAAAAACACAAGTCCCACCCACTGAAACTGTGAAAGTCAACCCTATTTGCAGTACCATATCTTGTCCCCTGGTGGCGCTAGAGATCCCAAACCACTTGCAATCGACTCCCCGCCCACTAATTAGTATGTGGGCGGAGTTTCAGCCACGTGGGCCCCCGGGAACCAGGAGAAATGAGGGGGGGCTCATGAGCCCGGGGGCTCATCTTCGCATTTTACCCTACCATATCTCGGCCCCTGGTGGCGCTAGAGATTCCAAACCACTTCCAATCGACTCCCCGCCCACAAATTAGTATATGGGCGGAGTTTCAGCTCTCTAGGACCAATAATAAGGGGGGTGACAATACCAAAACTAGACACCTGGTGGCGCTAGAGATCCCAAACCACTTGCAATCGACTCCCCGCCCACTAATTAGTATATGGGCGGAGTTTCAGCAACGTGGGCCCCCGGGAACCAGGAGAAATGGGGGGGGGGCTCATGAGCCCGGGGGCTCATCTTCGCATTTTACCCTATTACCTAACCCTAACCCTAACCCTAACCCTAACCCTAACCCTAACCCTAACCCTAACCCTAACCCTAACCCTAACCTAACCCTAACCCTAACCTAACCCTAACCCTAACCCTAACCCTAACCCTAACCCTAACCCTAACCCTAACCCTAACCCTAACCCTAACCCTAACCCTAACCCTAACCCTAACCCTAACCCTAACCCTAACCCTAACCCTAACCCTAACCCTAACCCTAACCCTAACCCTAACCCTAACTCTAACCCTAACCCTAACCCTAACCCTAACCCTAACTCTAACCCTAACCCTAACCCTAACCCTAACCCTAACTCTAACCCTAACCCTAACCCTAACCCTAACCCTAACCCTAACCCTAACCCTAACCCTAACCCTAACCCTACCCTAACCTAACCCTAACCCTAACCCTAACCTAACCCTAACCCTAACCCTAACCCTAACCTTAAAAAAAAAAAAAAAAAAAAAACACAAGTCCAACCTACAAAAAAAAAAAAAAACACAAGTCCCACCCAAAAAAAACACAAGTCCCACCCAAAAAAAACACAAGTCCCACCTCCAAAAAACACAAGTCCAACCTTAAAAAAAAAAAAAAAAAAACACAAGTCCAACCTACAAAAAACACAAGTCCCACCTCCAAAAAACACAAGTCCCAACCCCAAAAAACACAAGTCCCACCTCCAAAAAAAAAAAAAAAACACAAGTCCAACCTACAAAAAAAAAAAAAAAAAAAAAACAAGTCCCACCCAAAAAAAACACAAGTCCCACCCAAAAAAAACACAAGTCCCACCTCCAAAAAACACAAGTCCAACCTTAAAAAAAAAAAAAAAAAAAAAAACACAAGTCCAACCTACAAAAAAAAAAAAAAAACACAAGTCCCACCCAAAAAAAACACAAGTCCCACCCAAAAAAAACACAAGTCCCACCTCCAAAAAACACAAGTCCAACCTTAAAAAAAAAAAAAAAAAAAAAACACAAGTCCAACCTACAAAAAAAAAAAAAAACACAAGTCCCACCCAAAAAAAACACAAGTCCCACCCAAAAAAAACACAAGTCCCACCTCCAAAAAAAACACAAGTCCCAACCCCAAAAACACAAGTCCCACCCACTGAAACTGTGAAAGTCAACCCTATTTGCAGTACCATATCTTGTCCCCTGGTGGCGCTAGAGATCCCAAACCACTTGCAATCGACTCCCCGCCCACTAATTAGTATGTGGGCGGAGTTTCAGCCACGTGGGCCCCCGGGAACCAGGAGAAATGAGGGGGGGCTCATGAGCCCGGGGGCTCATCTTCGCATTTTACCCTACCATATCTCGGCCCCTGGTGGCGCTAGAGATTCCAAACCACTTCCAATCGACTCCCCGCCCACAAATTAGTATATGGGCGGAGTTTCAGCTCTCTAGGACCAATAATAAGGGGGGTGACAATACCAAAACTAGACACCTGGTGGCGCTAGAGATCCCAAACCACTTGCAATCGACTCCCCGCCCACTAATTAGTATATGGGCGGAGTTTCAGCAACGTGGGCCCCCGGGAACCAGGAGAAATGGGGGGGGGGCTCATGAGCCCGGGGGCTCATCTTCGCATTTTACCCTATTACCTAACCCTAACCCTAACCCTAACCCTAACCCTAACCCTAACCCTAACCCTAACCCTAACCCTAACCCTAACCCTAACTCTAACCCTAACCCTAACCCTAACCCTAACCCTAACCCTAACCCTAACCCTAACCCACTCTTACCCCTCTTACCCCTCTTACCCCTCTTACCCCTCTTACCCCTCTTACCCCTCTTACCCCTCTTACCCCTCTTACCCCTCTTACCCCTCTTACCCCTCTTACCCCCTCTTACCCCTCTTACCCCTCTTACCCCTCTTACCCCTCTTACCCCTCTTACCCCTCTTACCCCTCTTACCCCTCTTACCCCTCTTACCCCTCTTACCCCTCTTACCCCTCTTACCCCTCTTACCCCTCTTACCCCTCTTACCCCTGCAAAAAAAAATTAAAAAAATTAAAAAATTTAAAATAAATTTATTTTATTATTTTTCTGAATACAAATTATTAAACTCTTTACAATAAAACAAAAATGCATTAAAATCAATCAACGGTATAAATAAAAGTAAAAAACAAAATAAAAAAGACCAACAAAACAAAAAATAAAATCCATTAAAAGTCAATCAACAGCAAAAATAAGACATTGAAATAAAAAAATAAAAAATAAAAAAATCACAATAAAAGTCAATCAGCATAAATACAATTAAGACAAAAATAAAAAACACAATTTTTACAAAAATAAAGAAATAAAAAATAAAATATAAATCACATTAAGTCAACCAACAGCATAAATAAATAAAAAATTTACAATAAAACAGAAACACATGGTCAATCAACAGCATAAACACAACACATTCACATCTAATTCACATCTATACATAAGGGTAAAAAATAAAATGAGCATTAAATAAAATGAGCATCAAGTTACAAGTAAACTTACAAAGGAAATAGAAATATACAAAGGAAATAGAGCTATACAACAGTACTAGAAGAAATCAAAAAAATTGAAAACCGTAATAAAAAGAGGCAGCGGATGATTGGCAGCTTAATGATGTGGAGCTGGAGAGAGCTGTGACCAAGGCAGGTGCTGACAGAGGGAATCATCACAGTGGAGATAATGGACGGAATAGTGAGGCAGAACATGGCAGGAAGCCCCAACAAGGTCACACGGATGTAGGGCCATAGCACAGTTGATAAAAAAGATAGGTGGACCTTTGGTAAATGGGCCAAGCAGAACCCGGGGGACAACAAAAAGAGATGGGGATCTAGGCAGAGCTAACCCAAGGCAAGACCACTGCACTGCAGGACAGAGGCAGAACCAGAGGGGTTGAAGGAATAAGGCAAGACCCCCAATACAGCTTGAGAGATAACTGCCCATGGTGGAACGGATAGGTCGACAGAGTGAAAGTTAAGTCCGGGGCAGAAGATCAACACCTAGACGGAACTGGTAATCTGGAATACAAAGGTGGACCCAAGGTGAAATGAAGGATGAGCCAAAAGGCTGCAAGGAGCCAGCAGACACAGGCCCCATTAACTAGATAACATGGGTACAGGAGGCGGGAGGAGCATCAATGAGAGGCTTCATGCTGAGTGAGAAGGACATCAGACTGGACTGTTTAAACAGCTGGAGGGACCGGCCAACACAGGATAATGGGTTATAAAAAAAGATTATAACCTGACAAGTACTTTACAGTAATTTTGAAAATGTTTAAAAACTAAAATGAAAAACAAAACAAAGTGTAGCAAAATACAAGACAAGCTTACAACTTGCATACAAAGCTTTACAATATAAGAAGGGGCAAACAATGGCATAAAAGGTAACAGATAATGTAAGAAACAAGTTAAAAGGTATTTATTAACAATAAAAACAATGCTTTAAAAATAAAGATCTAAATATAAAATAAATGCAAAGACAGACAAAAGGGTCATAAAATAGAAAGTCAAATGGAACAAGAGGAGAAACCATAGTTTGTCTGTACCTTTTTTAATTAAGATAAATACAAAATTAGTACAATGTAAATAAAACACTTAAGAAAAAAAGTGTCTGCGCAGGAGGCATCCCTATATATTGTAGCTTAAGTGACTTTGATTTGCACCTGCAGTTGATAGACTCATGAGGTGCAGTGTGAAAATCAACCTTGGACAAGACCCACCCACTGAAGTACAACACAAGTCCCACCCACCCAAGTCCAACAGCTGAACACTTGAAAAGAAAGATCTCCAGTTTTCCAGAAGTTCATGAAAATTAATCAAGTACCCAGAAAACTCAATAACCATCCCATCAGGGAGAACAAAATTCAAACAGGCTGAATGAAATAGCAGCATCAGCCACAAATAAAAATGAGCACAAGAACATAGAGATGAATCAAAGCAAAAAAAAGGGTGTAGTAAGACAGCCACTAATGCGAACATACAGAAGACAGTCAGAATATAAACAGGCACATACATTTACAAAACACACAAACAGTAAAGGCAAACCTTTTATAAAGTACATTTAAATACAAAATACAACTGTTCCAGAAAAATAGGAATGGGCATAAAAATGGTCAATGGGACTGGGCCATAAAACAGCACAATGGCTTACATTCAATCATAAAAAGCCAATAAAACTAAAATAGGCTTAGGGAAAATGCAAAGACAAGAGCAGTGATGGTTCAAATGCAAAGGAAAGAGATCAAAATACAAAAGATGGGGAAAAAAAAGCACAAATACAAAAAGTGCCATTGAGACCATGATAAGGACATAAGTGGCCAAGCCATAAATACAAAAGCAAATGTTGTCCAATCAATTTCATGACATTAATAAATTTTCTCTTTATTAAAAAGTGCTCCTGTGTTAAAGTAACTTTTCAAAAAGTAACTTTTCAAAAAGTAACTTTTCAAAAAGTAACTTTTCAAAAAGTAACTTTTCAAAAAGTAACTTTTCAAAAAGTAACTTTTCAAAAAGTAACTTTTCAAAAAGTAACTTTTCAAAAAGTAACTTTTCAAAAAGTAACTTTTCAAAAAGTAACTTTTCAAAAAGTAACTTTTCAAAAAGTAACTTTTCAAAAAGTAACTTTTCAAAAAGTAACTTTTCAAAAAGTAACTTTTCAAAAAGTAACTTTTCAAAAAGTAACTTTTCAAAAAGTAACTTTTCAAAAAGTAACTTTTCAAAAAGTAACTTTTCAAAAAGTAACTTTTCAAAAAGTAACTTTTCAAAAAGTAACTTTTCAAAAAGTAACTTTTCAAAAAGTAACTTTTCAAAAAGTAACTTTTCAAAAAGTAACTTTTCAAAAAGTAACTTTCCAAAAAGTAACTTTTCAAAAAGTAACTTTTCAAAAAGTAACTTTTCAAAAAGTAACTTTTCAAAAAGTAACTTTTCAAAAAGTAACTTTTCAAAAAGTAACTTTCCAAAAAGTAACTTTCCAAAAAGTAACTTTCCAAAAAGTAACTTTCCAAAAAGTAACTTTCCAAAAAGTAACTTTCCAAAAAGTAACTTTCCAAAAAGTAACTTTCCAAAAAGTAACTTTCCAAAAAGTAACAATGTAAATAAAACACTTAAGAAAAAAAGTGTCTGCACGGGAGGCATCCCTATATATTGTAGCTTAAGTGACTTTGATTTGCACCTGCAGTTGATAGACTCATGAGGTGCAGGGTGAAAAATCAACCTTGGACAAGACCCACCCACTGAAGTACAACAGCTGAACACTTGAAAAGAAAGATCTTCAGTTTTCCAGAAGTTCATGAAAATAAATCAAGTACCCAGAAAACTCAACCATCCCATCGGGGAGAACAAAATTCAAACAGGCTGAATGAAATAGCAGCATCAGGCACAAATAAAAATCAGCACAAGAACATAGAGATGAATCAAAGCAGAAAAATGGTGTAGTAAGACAGCCACTATTGCGAACATACAGAAGGCAGTCAGAATATAAACAGGCACATACATTTACAAAACACACAAACAGTAAAGGCAAACCTTTTATAAAGTACATTTAAATACAAAATACAACTGTTCCAGATAAACAGGAATGGGCATAAAAATGGTCAATGGGACTGGGCCATAAACTTTTCAGCACAATGGCTTACAAGGCAAGGAGCATAAATTAAAGATATATGGAAAACATTCACTCATAAAAAGCCAATAAAACTAAAATAGGCTAAGGGAAAATGCAAAGACAAGAGCAGTGATGGTTCAAATGCAAAGGCAAGAGATCAAAATACAAAAGATGGGGAAAAAAATGCACAAATGCAAAAAGTGCCATTGAGACCATGATAAGGACATAAGTGCAGAGACAAAATTTAAGGAGCATTAAGGCATAAAGGGTATTACAAATTTAATCTAACACCACAAGGAAAAAATATGTAAAAATCACTACAACAGGGCAAAAAAAGGGACTTAACTGGCAAAGGCATAAAAGGCAAACAGCAGAAATACAAACACTAAAGGGCAATAGGAATGCAAAAGGAAGAATAATCTGAGACGTGCAGCTTTTATGCTTAACAACTTTATTTTGTTCTGTCTTAGAATAGCTTAGACAAGACCATAAAGGGCACAGAACAAAGTTTAAATAGAAGTTAGTAAATAAAATACTGTACAAAAGGGAAAAAAAGAAGACAGACTGATTGAAATATAGAGGGCATAAAAAATCCTAAAATAAAAAACCTAAAATGTGCTGAAATACAAAAAACAAGGTTAAACAATACAAAGTAGCAAAAATAAGTCAAGTGGACAAAGCTGCTTTAGGATGGGATGTAGAGCCAAAACACAGTCAATAAAATTATAGGGGGGACCTTTGGTGAATGTGCCAGTTACAACTCGGTGGACAACCAACTCAGATGGAGCCATTAGAGATGGGGACCTGGGCAGAGACAAGACCACTGCACTGCAGGGCAATAACTGCCCATGGAGGACCTGATAGAGCATCAACCTAACTTTTACTCTGTCGACCTGTTTTTGGCCTCAGATTACCAGCTCCGCCATAAGTCTGGGGCTTGGCACAAAGTTGGACTCAAGGTGTAAAGGGTAAAATGAAGGATGAACCAAAGAGCTGAAAGTAGCCAACAAACACAGGCCACATTAACTAGATGACACAGGTAGAGGAGGGGGGAGGAGCAGCATCAATGAGAGGCTGAGTGTGAAGGACATCAGACTGGATTGTCTATCCTGTGTTGGCCGGTCCCTCCAGCTGTTTAATGGGAACACAAAATAAACCAAAACAGATTATAAACCTCACAAAAACTTAAAGTAATTTTGAAAATGCAAAAAAAAGGTTACAATTCACAAATGGGGTGTTCCAAATTACACAATATGGGCACAAGTAAAGTCATAAAAGAGTAGAAACACAGTTTATGGTCCATATTTGTTTCCATGTTCTGTTTAAAGCCTTTTGTTAACCTAAGTAAAAAAAAACAAAGAGATTAAAATGAAAACAAAATCAAGTGCAACAAAATACAAAAAAGTAAGTTTACAACTTCAGTACAAAGCTTTACAATATAAGAAAGGAAAACAATAGCATATAAGAAAGGCAAACAAGAACATAAAAAGCAGACATGCGTTAGAAACTGTTAGAAAATGTTAGAAACCAGTGAAAGAAATATATTTTAAAAAAATGCATTTATGGTATATTTAGGTTTTTATTTTTATTGTTTTTTTATGTTTAAGACAAAAGGGTCATAAAATAGAAAGGGATAATAAAAGGACAAAATTGATCTTAAATGGAACAAGAAGCGAAACCATAAATACAAAAATTACATTTAGTACAATATAAATAAAAACAAAAAAATGATCAAAGAAATTGTCTTTGTGAGTGGGATACACCCCTATATATATTAGCTCAAGTAACTTTGATTTGCACCTGCAGTTGATGGGGTTGATTTCAACCTTTCACCTCATCAGTCTAACACAAGTCCTTTGACAAGTCCCTTGTCTTTACAAGTCCCACCCACCCAATTCCAACGGTTGAACACTTTAACAGAAGTTAATGAAAAATAATTTTCTTTTTATGTGGAGAACTAAGTACCCCATGAACCCGATAGCCATACCATCAGGGGAAGAACAAAATTCAAACAGGCTGAATGAAATCGCAGCATAAAATACAAGTGACCACAACAACAGAGATGAACCAAAGCAGAAAATGGGCATGATAAGACAGCCACTAATGCTAACATACAAAAGACAGCAAGAGAATAAAAACAAGTGCATAATTATGCAAAAAGTACAGACAAACCATTTGACGCAGTTCCTTTCAATGCAAAAAGTACAGACAAACCATTTGACGCAGTTCCTTTCAATACAAAATAGAACAGAGTTAAGCCTTTTTATGCCCATTCCCATTTTTCTAAAAGCGTTCTATGTCCCTGTCCCATTGACTAAGACAAGGAGCATTAATAAAAGATGATTGACATTAAATCATAAAAAAACAGGCTTAGGAAAAGAAGGAAGAGACAATAAAAAGGAATGAAATTAATACAAAAGATGGGAAAAATGCACAAATACAAAAAGGGCCATTGTGACAATAAAAAAAAACTTAAATACATGAGGTGAAGGTATAAATACAACAGCAGCAGTTTCAGGACTATGTTGTTTTATTATTTATACTTGTACAAAGCAAATTACTTGTACAGCTTTATAAAAGGCATTAATGTAGTGAAGATTTGCAGTGACTGTACATACAAGAATGCCATGTTCCTTCTCAGAAAGCACACACAGTCTCTCTCTGAACAGTAACATTTAAGAAGTTGGAGATATTTCATTTCAGACCATGAAAATGCAACACCTAAAAATACAATGCATTAAAATGACATTACAGTTAATACATATCTTTTTTGTTTGTTTGTTTGTTTCAAACATTTATGTATAGAATAAAATGATTGACAAATGTAAGGGAATACAACAGGCAATGTAATACATTCAATCAACAGCATAAATACAAAACATTAACATTTCTACAAAAGGGAAAAAGGAGCATGAAGCAAGGGGCAAAAAAATAGGGACTTTTTAACATTTTTTATTTTTACACTTTTGTAAAGATAATATAAAAAAACACATAAGAAATAATGAACAAAGGCCATCATTTGACAATCAAACTTAAATGAGGGATTCGAACAGGATACTAGGACAAATCAATATAAATGATGAAAAGGAACACAAAAGCTAAAATTAAGTGGCATAAAGACACTTTTAAACTATTTTGAGAAGCACTATACAACTAAAATTGACTAAAACAAATAGGACAAGAGCATATTTACAAGTAGTTTAAAGGGAAAGGTAACAGAGGTATGGAAGTATTAAAAGATTAAATAAATGCAAAGAATAGCAAACAAGCACAATATCATCAGTGCAAATAGACCAGACAAAAAAAATGGTCACAACACAAAATGAGTATTAAGAAGGGGAAAAGGGGCATAAAATGGTACAAGTGGCCAAGCCATAAATACAAAAAAGCAAATGTTGTCCAATCAATTTCATGACATTAATACATTTTCTCTTTATTAAAAAGTGCTCCTGTGTTAAAGTAACTTTTCAAAAAGTAACTTTTCAAAAAGTAACTTTTCAAAAAGTAACTTTTCAAAAAGTAACTTTTCAAAAAGGGAAATTGAAAACACTATTAAATAAGAGACAGAGGATGATTGACATTTTGATATGGAGCTTGAGAGAGCTGTGACCAAGGGAGGTGCTGACAGAGGGAACCACCACAGAGGAGATAATGGAGGGAATAGGGAGGCAGAACATGGCAGGAAGCCCCAACAAGGTCACCAGGATGTAGGGCCGTAGCACAGTCAATAAAAGGATAGGTGGACCTTTTTTGGTAAATGGACCAAGCAGAACCCAGGGGACAACAAAATGAGATGGAGCCATTAGAGATGAGGATTTAGGCAGAGCTGAAGACCCAAGGCAAGACCACTGCACTGCAGGGCAGAGGCAGAACCACAGAGGTTGAAGGAATAAGGCAAGACCCCCGATACAGCTTGAGGGATAACTGCCCATGGTGGAACTGATAGGTCGACAGAGTAAAAGTTAAGTCTGGGGCTTGGCACAAAGACAGAGGATCAACACCTAGGCGGAGCTGGTAATCTGGAATACAAAGGTTGACCCAAGGTGCAATGAAGGATGAGGCAAAAGGCTGCAAGAAGCCAGCGGACACAGGCCCCATTAAATAGATAACATGGGTAGAGGAGGCGGGAGGAGCATCAATGAGAGGCTTCATGCTGAGTGAGAAGGACATCAGACTGGACTGTTTAACCCTCTGAGACCTAAGGGTATTTTTACAATAAATTTTCCGTCTGGTGTCATTTACTAAAAAAGCTTGTAAAATATCAACCCTTTGGTGCACAGACAATTGACACACCTCTTTTTTTTCAGGACAAATTGAACTTTCAGCATATTTGTGTTACATTGATGTCACCTGAATGTAAAATAAGTTATGGGACCATAAAGACAAATGAAAAAATAAATCGGAAATGGAATCACTCAATTATTTATTGAAATCACACACAAATAAATAAAAGCTAAGCAATTTTCCTCTGGAAAATAGTTTGTTCATGTCTTTGGAGTCCTGGAGCACAGGAATAAACATTATAACTTGTACAGAACAAAAAATATTGACATTTTTCCAAAAGAAGTCCAGGCGTTTGGGGCCTCATGAAATTCACTGGTGCCAAGCCTCAAAACAGTTCCTATCAGCAATCACACAGAGGGCCACATCACAGGTTTTGCATTTCTATTTTATTTATTCTTTTATTTATTATGTTCTTTTTATTCTTTTATAATACATTTATACTACTATAATACTTTTTTACAGTAAATAAATAAATGGCACTTCAGCTGGGTCTGGTAATCTAGTTCCTCATCTGTCAAAAAGCTCTGTTCTCCTGAAAATCCTTCATCCTGCAATGCACCAAAATAGACCAGCGCTTTATTTACGTCCATTTCGCTGTGTTTCTCTGTGAATCGCGCGTCTCCGTGAGTCTCTCTATCTCTCTACACTATATCAGCGCTTGGTTCATGCGTAATGACGCACACCAATGTTTACAACGGATCAGCCTGTAATTGGTCAAAAACCATCACGTGAAAACATCACGTGATATCCAGGATGTCCGCTAGCATCGAGCTAGCGGCAAAAATGACCGAATATTTATGAATTATGGGCTTCAAGATTATCAAAGTTTGACATAAAGCGTTTGGATTTATTGCTGAAAACCTCTGAAAGGAAGCACAAGTTCCAGGCTGGATAGAAAACCTTCTGTAAAGGCTAGAAAGACCCGAAAGACACCCCCGTGATGGCTAGCTCGTTAGCTTTCTGCTGGAAAAAACGGTAAGAAAATCGATAAATCTGTCATCGAGTTATGTAAACATTTATCGGAGGTGACGTGTGGCATCGTCGACGACGCCGTCGGGCTCAGGGGGTTAAACAGCTGGAGGGACCAGCCAACACAGGATAATGGGTTATAAAAAAAGATTATAACCTGACAAGTACTTTACAGTAATTTTGAAAATGTTTAAAAACTAAAATGAAAAACAAAACAAAGTGCAACAAAATACAAGACAAGTTTACAACTTTCATACAAAGCTTTACAATATAAGAAGGGGCAAACAATGGCATAAAAGGTAACAGATAATGTAAGAAACAAGTTAAAAGGTATTTATTAACAATAAAAACAATGCTTTAAAATAAAGATCTAAATATAAAATAAATGCAAAGACAGACAAAAGGGTCATAAAATAGAAAGTCAAATGGAACAAGAGGAGAAACCATAGTTTGGTTGTCCCTTTAATTAAGATAAATACAAAATTAGTACAATGTAAATAAAACACTTAAGAAAAAAAAAGTGTCTGCGCAGGAGGCATCCCTATATATTGTAGCTTAAGTGACTTTGATTTGCACCTGCAGTTGATAGACTCATGAGGTGCAGTGTGAAAATCAACCTTGGACAAGACCCACCCACTGAAGTACAACACAAGTCCCACCCACCCAAGTCCAACAGCTGAACACTTGAAAAGAAAGATCTCCAGTTTTCCAGAAGTTCATGAAAATTAATCAAGTACCCAGAAAACTCAATAACCATCCCATCAGGGAGAACAAAATTCAAACAGGCTGAATGAAATAGCAGCATCAGCCACAAATAAAAATGAGCACAAGAACATAGAGATGAATCAAAGCAGAAAAATGGTGTAGTAAGACAGCCACTAATGCGAACATACAGAAGACAGTCAGAATATAAACAGGCACATACATTTACAAAACACACACAGTAAAGGCAAACCTTTTATAAAGTACATTTAAATACAAAATACAACTGTTCCAGAAAAATAGGAATGGGCATAAAAATGGTCAATGGGACTGGGCCATAAAACAGCACAATGGCTTACATTCAATCATAAAAAGCCAATAAAACTAAAATAGGCTTAGGGAAAATGCAAAGACAAGAGCAGTGATGGTTCAAATGCAAAGGAAAGAGATCAAACTACAAAAGATGGGAAAAAAAATGCACAAATACAAAAAGTGCCATTGAGACCATGATAAGGACATAAGTGGCCAAGCCATAAATACAAAAGCAAATGTTGTCCAATCAATTTCATGACATTAATAAATTTTCTCTTTATTAAAAAGTGCTCCTGTGTTAAAGTAACTTTTCAAAAAGTAACTTTTCAAAAAGGGTGGTAGGGTTAGGGTTAGGTTAGGGTTAGAACCACAGAGGTTGAAGGAATAAGGCAAGACCCCCGATACAGCTTGAGGGATAACTGCCCATGGTGGAACTGATAGGTCGACAGAGTAAAAGTTAAGTCTGGGGCTTGGCACAAAGACAGAGGATCAACACCTAGGCGGAGCTGGTAATCTGGAATACAAAGGTTGACCCAAGGTGCAATGAAGGATGAGGCAAAAGGCTGCAAGAAGCCAGCGGACACAGGCCCCATTAAATAGATAACATGGGTAGAGGAGGTGGGAGGAGCATCAATGAGAGGCTTCATGCTGAGTGAGAAGGACATCAGACTGGACTGTTTAACCCTCTGAGACCTAAGGGTATTTTTACAATAAATTTTCCGTCTGGTGTCATTTACTAAAAAAGCTTGTAAAATATCAACCCTTTGGTGCACAGACAATTGACACACCTCTTTTTTTTCAGGACAAATTGAACTTTCAGCATATTTGTGTTACATTGATGTCACCTGAATGTAAAATAAGTTATGGGACCATAAAGACAAATGAAAAAATAAATCGGAAATGGAATCACTCAATTATTTATTGAAATCACACACAAATAAATAAAAGCTAAGCAATTTTCCTCTGGAAAATAGTTTGTTCATGTCTTTGGAGTCCTGGAGCACAGGAATAAACATTATAACTTGTACAGAACAAAAAATATTGACATTTTTCCAAAAGAAGTCCAGGCGTTTGGGGCCTCATGAAATTCACTGGTGCCAAGCCTCAAAACAGTTCCTATCAGCAATCACACAGAGGGCCACATCACAGGTTTTGCATTTCTATTTTATTTATTCTTTTATTTATTATGTTCTTTTTATTCTTTTATAATACATTTATACTACTATAATACTTTTTTACAGTAAATAAATAAATGGCACTTCAGCTGGGTCTGGTAATCTAGTTCCTCATCTGTCAAAAAGCTCTGTTCTCCTGAAAATCCTTCATCCTGCAATGCACCAAAATAGACCAGCGCTTTATTTACGTCCATTTCGCTGTGTTTCTCTGTGAATCGCGCGTCTCCGTGAGTCTCTCTATCTCTCTACACTATATCAGCGCTTGGTTCATGCGTAATGACGCACACCAATGTTTACAACGGATCAGCCTGTAATTGGTCAAAAACCATCACGTGAAAACATCACGTGATATCCAGGATGTCCGCTAGCATCGAGCTAGCGGCAAAAATGACCGAATATTTATGAATTATGGGCTTCAAGATTATCAAAGTTTGACATAAAGCGTTTGGATTTATTGCTGAAAACCTCTGAAAGGAAGCACAAGTTCCAGGCTGGATAGAAAACCTTCTGTAAAGGCTAGAAAGACCCGAAAGACACCCCCGTGATGGCTAGCTCGTTAGCTTTCTGCTGGAAAAAACGGTAAGAAAATCGATAAATCTGTCATCGAGTTATGTAAACATTTATCGGAGGTGACGTGTGGCATCGTCGACGACGCCGTCGGGCTCAGGGGGTTAAACAGCTGGAGGGACCAGCCAACACAGGATAATGGGTTATAAAAAAAGATTATAACCTGACAAGTACTTTACAGTAATTTTGAAAATGTTTAAAAACTAAAATGAAAAACAAAACAAAGTGCAACAAAATACAAGACAAGTTTACAACTTTCATACAAAGCTTTACAATATAAGAAGGGGCAAACAATGGCATAAAAGGTAACAGATAATGTAAGAAACAAGTTAAAAGGTATTTATTAACAATAAAAACAATGCTTTAAAATAAAGATCTAAATATAAAATAAATGCAAAGACAGACAAAAGGGTCATAAAATAGAAAGTCAAATGGAACAAGAGGAGAAACCATAGTTTGGTTGTCCCTTTAATTAAGATAAATACAAAATTAGTACAATGTAAATAAAACACTTAAGAAAAAAAAAGTGTCTGCGCAGGAGGCATCCCTATATATTGTAGCTTAAGTGACTTTGATTTGCACCTGCAGTTGATAGACTCATGAGGTGCAGTGTGAAAATCAACCTTGGACAAGACCCACCCACTGAAGTACAACACAAGTCCCACCCACCCAAGTCCAACAGCTGAACACTTGAAAAGAAAGATCTCCAGTTTTCCAGAAGTTCATGAAAATTAATCAAGTACCCAGAAAACTCAATAACCATCCCATCAGGGAGAACAAAATTCAAACAGGCTGAATGAAATAGCAGCATCAGCCACAAATAAAAATGAGCACAAGAACATAGAGATGAATCAAAGCAGAAAAATGGTGTAGTAAGACAGCCACTAATGCGAACATACAGAAGACAGTCAGAATATAAACAGGCACATACATTTACAAAACACACACAGTAAAGGCAAACCTTTTATAAAGTACATTTAAATACAAAATACAACTGTTCCAGAAAAATAGGAATGGGCATAAAAATGGTCAATGGGACTGGGCCATAAACTTTTCAGCACAATGGCTTACAAGGCAAGGAGCATAAATTAAAGATATATGGAAAACATTCACTCATAAAAAGCCAATAAAACTAAAATAGGCTAAGGGAAAATGCAAAGACAAGAGCAGTGATGGTTCAAATGCAAGGGAAGAGATCAAAATGCAAAAGATGGGAAAAAAATGCACAAATGCAAAAAGTGCCATTGAGACCATGATAAGGACATAAGTGCAGAGACAAAATTTAAGGAGCATTAAGGCATAAAGGGTATTACAAATTTAATCGATCACCACAAGGAAAAAATATGTAAAAATCACTACAACAGGGCAAAAAAAAGGGACTTAACTGGCAAAGGCATAAAAGGCAAACAGCAGAAATACAAACACTAAAGGGCAATAGGAATGCAAAAGGAAGAATAATCTGAGACGTGCAGCTTTTATGCTTAACAACTTTATTTTGTTCTGTCTTAGAATAGCTTAGACAAGACCATAAAGGGCACAGAACAAAGTTTAAATAGAAGTTAGTAAATAAAATACTGTACAAAAGGAAAAAAAAGAAGACAGACTGATTGAAATATAGAGGGCATAAAAAAATCCTAAAATAAAAAACCTAAAATGTGCTGAAATACAAAAAACAAGGTTAAACAATACAAAGTAGCAAAAATAAGTCAAGTGGACAAAGCTGATTTAGGATGGGATGTAGAGCCAAAACACAGTCAATAAAATTATAGGGGGGACCTTTGGTGAATGTGCCAGTTACAACTCGGTGGACAACCAACTCAGATGGAGCCATTAGAGATGGGGACCTGGGCAGAGACAAGACCACTGCACTGCAGGGCAATAACTGCCCATGGAGGACCTGATAGAGCATCAACCTAACTTTCACTCTGTCAACCTGTCTTTGGCCTCAGATTACCAGCTCCGCCATAAGTCTGGGGCTTGGCACAAAGGTGGACTCAAGGTGTAAAGGGTAAAATGAAGGATGAACCAAAGGGCTGAAAGTAGCCAACAAACAAACACAGGCCACATTAACTAGATGACACGGGTAGAGGAGGGGGGGAGGAGCAGCATCAATGAGAGGCTGAGTGTGAAGGACATCAGACTGGATTGTCTATCCTGTGTTGGCCGGTCCCTCCAGCTGTTTAATGGGAACACAAAATAAACCAAAACAGATTATAAACCTCACAAAAACTTAAAGTAATTTTGAAAATGCAAAAAAAGGTTACGATTCACAAATGGGGTGTTCCAAATTACACAATATGGGCACAAGTAAAGTCATAAAAGAGTAGAAACACAGTTTATGGTCCATATTTGTTTCCATGTTCTGTTTAAAGCCTTTTGTTAACCTAAGTAAAAAAAAAACAAAGAAATTAAAATGAAAACAAAATCAAGTGCAACAAAATACAAAAAAGTAAGTTTACAACTTCAGTACAAAGCTTTACAATATAAGAAAGGAAAACAATAGCATATAAGAAAGGCAAACAAGAACATAAAAAGCAGACAGAAAATGTTAGAAACCAGTGAAAGAAATATATTTTAAAAAATGCATTTATGGTATATTTAGGTTTTTATTTTTATTTTTGTATGTTATTTGAGACAAAAGGGTCATAAAATAGAAAGGGATAATAAAAGGACAAAATTGATCTTAAATGGAACAAGAGGCAAAACCATAAATACAAAAATTACATTTAGTACAATATAAATAAAAACAAAAAAACTGAAAAAAGAAATTGTCTTTGTGAGTGGGATACACCCCTATATATTGTAGCTCAAGTAACTTTGATTTGCACCTGCAGTTGATTGATGAGGTGAAGGGTTGAAATCAACCCTGGACAAGTCAGTCTAACACAAGTCAAGATCCACAAGTCCTTTGACGAGTCCCTTGTCTTTACAAGTCCCACCCACCCAATTCCAACAATTGAACACTTAAAAAGAAACTTCATTTTCATTAACTTCTGTTAATGTGGAGAACCAAGTACCCCATGAACCCGATAGCCATACCATCAGGGGAAGAACAAAATTCAAACAGGCTGAATGAAATCGCAGCATGAAATACAAGTGACCACAACAACAGAGATGAACCAAAGCAGAAAATGGGCATGATGAGACTAATGCGAACATACAAAAGACAGTAAGAGAATAACAAGTGCATAATTATGCAAAAAGTACAGACAAACCATTTGACGCAGTTCCTTTCAATACAAAATAGAACAGGGTAAAGCCTTTTTATGCCCTGTCCCATTGACTAAGACCAGGAGCATTAATAAAAGATGGAAGACATTAAATCAAACAAAAAAAAATAGGCTTAGGAAAAAAAAGGGAAAGACAAGAAAAAGGAATGAAATTAATACAAAAGATGGGAAAATGCACCGATACAAAAAGTGCCATTGTGACAATAAAAAAAATCTTAAATACATGAGGTTAAAGCATAAATACAACAGCAGCAGTTTCAGGACTGTGTTTTGTAACGCTGTACAAGTAATTTGCTTTATACAAGTATAAATAATAAAAGGCATTAATGTAGTGAAGATTTGCAGTGACTGTACATACAAGAATGCCATGTTCCTTCTCAGAAAGCCCACAGTCTCTCTCTGAACAGTAACATTTAAGAAGTTGGAGATATTTAATTTCAGACCATGAAAATGCAAGACCTAAAACTACAATGCATTAAAATGACAGTACAGTTAATGCATATCTTTTTTTGTTTGTTTGTTTCAAAACATTTATGTATAGAAGAAAATGATTGCCTGTTGTATTCCCTTACATTTGTCAATGTAATACATTCAATCAACAGCATAAATACAAAACATTAACATTTCTACAAAAGGGAAAAAGGAGCATGAAGCAAGGGGCACAAAAATAGGGACTTTTTACAAAAGTGTAAAAATACAAAATTTTTAAGACAAATTCAAAAAAACATAAGAAATAATGAACAAATGCCATCATTTGACAATCAAACTTACATGAGGGATTCGAAGAGGATACTAGGACAAATCAATATAAATGATGAAAAGGAACACAAAGGCTAAAATTAAGTGGCATAAAGACACTTTTAAACTATTTTGAGAAGCACTATACAACTAAAATTGACTAAAACAAATAGGACAAGAGCATATTTACAAGTAGTTTAAAGGGAAAGGTAACAGAGGTATGGAAGTATTAGAAGATTAAATAAATGCAAAGAATAGCAAACAAGCACAATATCATCAGTGCAAATAGACCAGAAAAAAAAATGGTCATAACACAAAATGAGTATTAAGAAGGGAAAAAGGGGCTTAAAAATGGTACAAGTGTCCAAGCCATAAATACAAAAAAGCAAATGTTGTCCAATCAATTTCATGACATTAATACATTTTCTCTTTATTAAAAAGTGCTCCTGTGCTACAGAGACAATAGAAGGCATTATCCACACAAGTCAAGACCCACACAAGTCAAACAAGTCAAGACCCACAAAACTCAAGATCAACACAAGTCAAACACAAGTCAGGATCCACACAAGTCAAACACAAGTCAGGATCCGCACAAGTCAAACACAAGTCAAGATCAACACAAGTCAAACAAGTCAAGATCCACTCAAGTCAAACACAAGTCAGGATTCACACAAGTGAAACACAAGTCAAGCACAAGTCAAGACCCACAAGTCAAACACAAGTCAAGATCAACACAAGTCAAACAAGTCAAGATCCACTCAAGTCAAACACAAGTCAAGAACCACACAAGTCAAACACAAGTCAGGACCCACAAGTCAAGCCCAAGTCAAGATCAACACAAGTCAAGACCCACACAAGTCAGGATCCACACAAGTCAAACAAGTCAAGACCCACTCAAGTCAAACACAAGTCAAGACCCACACAAGTCAGGATCCACACAAGTCAAACACAAGTCAAGACCCACAAGTCAAGATCCACACAAGTCAACATCAACACAAGTCAAGGCCCACACAAGTCAAGATCAACACAAGTCAAACACAAGTCAGAATCCACACAAGTCAAACACAAGTCAAGACCCAAACAAATCAAACAAGTCAAGATCCACTCAAGTCAAACAAGTCAAGATGCACACAAGTCAAACCCTATCAGCATAAAATAGTCAATTGGACAGGAACATAGAACAGCATAATTACTAACATTAAAATAGCATAAATGAAAGATGATGGAAGACATTAAATCATAAACAAAAAACAACAGGCTTTGAAAAACAATTGGCTTAGAAAAAATAAGAAATAAAATAAATGAAGAAATAAAGAAGAAATTAGAAGAAATAAAATAAATGCAAATGATAGGAAAATGCACAAATATAAAATTGTAAATTTTGAAAAAGTACGTCACGGGGTGACAAAATCCAACTTTGTCCCTAACAAAGCGGAACTAATGTTCGCCGTGATTGCCTCCCGCCGGACCCAAAAAAAGGAACACCGGGCTAGTTCCAGGGTAGCGCAAAAAAATCCCCGAAAAGGGGTGGTCAGCCAAACGTCACTGGCAGCTGTGCATGGGGAGTAAAGCTTCGCGATTGGGACACATTGCGATTAGAGGAGTATAAAAGGAGGAAGTACAGACCAAACGGGGCATTGTTTTGGGAGAAGTGTTCTCAGAGAAAGTGTGAGCCGTGGTGAAGAGGAAGTGGGGCCGGCGAACGGGCACAGTGCTGTGAGTTGGGAGAAAGAGCAGGCTGATTCAATGAGAAGGAGGTAACCATGGGACAGAAGATCATTTGTGAGAGATCATGAGTAGTCCAAATCAATTTCCATCCTTCTCTCTTGTGTCTGTGGGACCTCTTGATGTGAATGCCAGTTCAGAAGAAGGGCGACGGCCATATATGAGTATTTCCCACTGAGTGCTGAATTGTTGAGATGAAGGGATGTGATGCACTGTTTGCTGTGTGAAGTGTAAACCTAAACCCCTGGATGTCCACTTCTTACCGGAGTTTTCCATCACATTCTGACTGCATTAGAAGAGGCTAACATTGTTGTACTTCACAGACCATTGAGTGTATTTATCTGGCAGCCCACTGTGAAGAGAGACACGTAGTGAACGCTTAACTGACTGCTTTGCAGTGAAACCTCCAGCCGTAAGTTCTCTGTCTGTCACTTAAAGAAGAGGATTACGTACCTGTATGCTCACCTGTCTGCATTGCAGTGAAGCTCCCCCGCTGTAAGCTCTGTGTCTGTTGGCCCTGCAAGTGAATTCAAGTTTGTTTGTATAGTCCTTTCACAATACTTGTTTCAAAGCAGCTTTACGGAAAGTGCATTACAGAAAAGTACATGGAAAATTACATTTAGTTAATCATGTTATATTAAGGGCATAACATATCACCAACATTGAGTCGTCTCTCCACAGGCGTCGAGTCATCTTTCACAGGTGTTGAGTCGTCTCTTCACAGGCATTTAGTCTTCTCATTGCAGGTGTTGGGGCATCTGAAGTCTCCATGAGAGGCTGGATACAAACTGGAGCTGACGAACGCCATTTTTCTCGGGACAAGCGTCCCGAGATAACGGCAGAAAACAGATGGGAAATAATTAGCATAGCTGATGTTCATAATGATTTCCATTACACAGGAGTAGATGTTAAAAAAACACTCACAAACTCTCCACAACCCAACCATACGCGCCAACCCGTTTGACTAAGGCTGTCGAGCCCCACCGTCGCGGTAATGCGTTTCATTGGCAACAGTTCCGTATGGCATACCACCTACCGCAATAACACAATATCTGCCCAACCACCCATCATTCACACAATACACACAGGAAAAGTAATGACTGTAAATACTATGCAAACTATACAAGTAACCTACAGACTCTTCAAGTTTTAAAGTATTAAAAGCATTCGATCTGATTCAACAGGAATAAAAGGTAAGCAGTATGTGAATGCTTGGCTAAAGAGATGCGCATTTAGTCTAGTTTTAAACTTTGACAGCAATTCAGAGCGTCAAACCATATCGGGAAGGATATTCCAGAGTTTGAGCGTCAAGAATTTAAGTTTGAGCCTAACTTTTATTTCTGGAATATTTACATTAATAAATAACTAATGTTAATTACAAGCAATTGTCTAGCAGTGTCGTTAATAATCCTTAAGCAAGAACTGACCACAGAGAAGTCATCTGAACAAATTGTAAGTACCATTCGAATGCTTATGATTTAGGGGAGATTTGACTTACTCAACCTAACCTGAGGATAAAAAAATAATAATGTTAAAGGTGTTAAAATTAAAGCGCACACACACCGTAAAACATGGTGCCCAACGTGGGGCTTTAACTGTTCAATTCTGGCCAGTAATTGAACAGTTAAGTGCCTTCTAAATAGCATGTGTGTGGATATGCATAAGGATTAAACATTTATTTTCTTTTTTTGGAAAAAAAAAGAAAAAGATACATAACCAAATAGAAGACGACTAGACAAACTTAGTCGAAAAAAAGATGCTAATCTAGAAAAGATTATTTAACACCCAAAACGGGTTAGATGCACATAAGAAATGAAGGGTTGAAGGGTGATTGAAAGTCTAATAAGTCTATTCCAAAGAGGCTAAGCTATGACAGCAAAAGCCCAGGAAAAATCCAGCATGACTTTTATACAACCATATACATGGGCTGATTCTCGTATATTAGGATGGCAAAAGATAGCCTTACAGGCAGAGACATCAGTCCAAGAGATGGAACCAGGAGAAACATTCCTTTCAAAGGAGCGATTTTGACTTACTAGTCATTAGGTGTGTAACGTCTTGAAGATGTTGTCCGACAGAACAGCCGCTCCGATTCTGCTGAGGTGAAGCATAATAGAGCCTAGGTCTCTCCCAGAACAGATTCCAATTATTTACAAAGAGCAGTTTCTGTTCATTACACAATGACATTAATAATACAATTAGTGCAAATAATCTACTGAACCTTTCCTGTCCTTGTCTGTAAGAGGGAAGCGGTTCAGACACGATGATCGTTGCGTCAGGCGATGTGTTGCATACCATCTCGATCAGGCTCCTGTAGTCCTTCAGAACCTCAGCCTGATGTCGTTCGCTCCCACGTTCAGCACAAAAGCTCCGACGCGCTCATCACTGTTCAGGATCTCGGGAACCTGTGCAGCAACATCAAGAACATGAGCACCAGGAAAGCAGTGAGTGCGCACCTTATCCTTACCTGAAGTAGCACGGTATTGACGGATCATGGATCCGATGATCACAGCGTCGTCGCGTTCCAACTCGCGAAGAGGGGAGAAGTGGTTCCGGGTCGAGATCTCCATGACCGGGAGGGGCGGCGGAGAGGTTCTAGCTCTGGTCCTGGCTCGTGTCTTCCGCTGTGTGATCCATGGTGTTGTGTCGGTGTCGGAGTGAATGAAGCCAGAGATGATCACGTCCTCCTGGGCAGAGAAACGCATGGAGTAGACAAAGTCAGAGTCAAAGAGTAACTAACCACTGACTTGTAAGCATCAGCGTGTGATGTTTCAAGCGCTGACCGCCAATCCAGCAGCTCACAGGCAGAGTCATCTCTCCACAGGCGTCGTTAAATGAGCAAAAGACACAGTTTCAATATAATGTTCCACACTTAGCATATCAATTGAGTTTGGACAACAAAGACTGTGACTTACTATTTATTAGGTGTGTGCAAATAATCTACTGAACCTTTCCTGTCCTTGTCTGTACGTGGAAAGCGGTCCAGACACGATGATCGTTGCTTCAGGCGATGTGTTGCATAGTCTCGATCAGGCTCCTGTGGACCTTCAGAACCTCAGCCTGATGTCGTTCACTCCCACATTCAGCACAACAGATCCAACACGCTCATCACCGTTCAGGACCTCGGGAAACCGTGCAGCGACATCGGTGGCGTCACGTTCCGAATCGCAAAGAGGGGAGAAGCAGTTCCGGGCGGCGGAGAGGTTCTAGCTCTGGTCCTGGCTCATGTCTTCCGCTGTGTGATCCATGGTGTTGTGTCGGTGCCGGAGTGAATGAAGCCAGAGATGATCACGTCCTCCTGGGCAGAGAAACGCATGGAGTAGACGAAGTCAGAGTCAAAGAGTAACTAACCACCGACTTGTGAACATCAGTGTGTGATGTTTCAAGCGCTGACCGCCGATCCAGCAGCTCACAGGCAGAGTCGTCTCTCCACAGGCGTCACTAAACAAGGAATAGACAGTTTCAATATAATGTTCCACACTAAGCATATCAATTAAGTTTGGACAACAAAGACTGTGATTTGGACTTTGACTTACTATTTATTAGGCGTGTGCAAATAATCTACTGAACCTTTCCTGTCCTTGTCTGTACGTGGGAAGCGGCCCAGACACGATGATCGTTGCTTCAGGCGATGTGTTGCATACCGTCTCGATCAGGCTCCTGTAGAACTTCTTCAGAACCTCAGCCTGATGTCATTCACTCCCACGTGCAGTACAGCAGCTCCGACAAACTGGAGTTGACAAACGCCATTTTTCTCGGGACAAGCGTCCCAAGATAACAGCAGAAAACAGATGGGAAATAATTAGCATAGCTGATGTCCATATGATTTCCCTTATACAGGAGTAGATTCCAGAGTTTTGGAGCATGAAGAATTTAAGTTTGAGCCTAACTTTTATTTCTGGAATATTTACAGTAGTAAATAACTAATGCTAATTACAAGTAATCGTCTAGCAGTGTTAATAAACCTTAAGCAAGAACTGACCACAGAGAAGTCATCTGAACAATTGTAAATACCATTCGAATGCTTATGATTTAGGGCATATTTGACTTACTCGACCTAACCTGAGGATAATAAATAAGGTTAAAAGGTGTTAAGTTTAAAGTGCACACCGTAAAACATGGCACCCAGCGTGGGGCTTTAACTGTTCAATTCTGGCCAGTAATTGAACAGTTAAGCACCTACTAAATAGCGTGTGCGTGGATATGCTTAAGGATTAGAAATGTATTTTCTTTTTTAAAGATAAATCAATTAGAAGACGACTAGTGAAACTTAGTCGAAAAAATAAAATCTAGAAAAGATTTAAAGAAGACACAGAAAGGGTTAGATGTGCAAGGCTCGTTGCTTCAGGCGATGTGTTGCATACCGTCTCGATCAGGCTCCTGTAGTCCTTCTTCAGAACCTCAGCCTGATGTCGTTCGCTCCCACGTTCAGTATAACAGCTCTGACGCGCTCATCACCGTTCAGGATCTCGGGAACCTGTGCAGCAACATCAAGAACATGAGCACCAGGAAAGCAGTGAGTGCGCACCTTATCCTTACCTGAAGTAGCACGGACATGACGGACCATGGGCGTGCCCATGATCACGGTGGAGTCTCGTTCCGACTCACCAAGAGGGGAGAAGCGGTTCCGGGTCAAGATCTCCAAGACCGGGAGGGGTGGCGGAGAGGTTCTAGCTCTGGTCCTGGCTCGTGTCTTCCGCTGTGTGATCCATGGTGTTGTGTCGGTGCTGGAGTGAATGAAGCCAGAGATGATCGCGTCCTCCTGGGCAGAGAAACGCATGGAGTAGATGAAGTCAGAGTCAAAGAGTAAACAAACACTGACTTGTGAACATCGCCATGTGATGTTTCAAGTGCTGACCACTGATCCAGCAGCTCACAGCCCACAGGCATCGAGTCATCTTTCCACAGGCGTCACTAAACGAGGAACAGACACAGTTTCAATATAATGTTCCACATTAAGCATATCAATTAAGTTTGGACAACAAAAACTGTGATTTGGACTTTGACTTGCTTGTCATGTCTGTAAGTGGGAAGCAGTGCAGACACGATCGTTGCTTCAGGCGATGTGTTGCGTCTCGATCAGGCTCCTGTAGTCCTTCTTTAGAACCTCAGCCTGATGTCGTTCGCACTCACGTTCAGCACAACAGCTCCGACGCGCTCATCACCGTTCAGGATCTCACAAACCTGTGCAGCAACATCAAGAACATGAGCACCAGGAAAGCAGTGAGTGCGCAACTTATCCTTACCTGAGGTAGCACGGACATGACGGACCATGGACGTGCCGATGATCACGGTGGCGTCGCGTTCCAACTCGCGAAGAGGGGAGAAGCGGTTCCGGGTTGACATCTCCAAGACCGGGAGGGGCGACGGAGAGGTTCTAGCTCTGGTCCTGGCTCGTGTCTTCCGCTGTGTGATCCATGGTGTTGTGTCGGTGCCGGAATGAATGAAGCCAGAGATGATCGCGTCCTCCTGGGCAGAGAAACGCATGGAGTAGACGAAGTCAGAGTCAAAGAGTAACTAACCACTGACTTGTGAGCATCGGTGTGTGATGTTTCAAGCGCGGACCGCCGATCCAGCAGCTCACAGGCAGAGTCGTCTCTCCACAGGCGTCACTAAACGAGGAATAGACACAGTTTCAAGATAATGTTCCACACTAAGCATATCAATTAAGTTTGGACAACAAAGACTGTGATTTGGACTATGACTTACTATTTATTAGGTGTGTGCAAATAATCTACTGAACCTTTCCTGTCCTTGTCTGTACGTGGAAAGCGGTCCAGACACGATCATCGTTGCTTCAGGCGATGTGTTGCGTTGTCTCGATCAGGCTCCTGTAGAACTTCTTCAGAACCTCAGGCTGATGTCATTCGCTCCCACGTTCAGCACAACAGCTCCGACACGCTCATCACCGTTCAGGACCTCGGGAAACCGTGCAGCGACATCGGTGGCGTCGCGGTCCGAATCGCAAAGAGGGGAGAAGCAGTTCCGGGCGGCGGAGAGGTTCTAGCTCTGGTCCTGGCTCGTGTCTTCCGCTGTGTGATCCATGGTGTTGTGTCGGTGCCGGAATGAATGAAGCCAGAGATGATCGCGTCCTCCTGGGCAGAGAAATGCATGGAGTAGACGAAGTCAGAGTCAAAGAGTAACCAACCACTGACTTGTGAACATCGGCTTGTGATGTTTCAAGCGCTGACGCCGATCCAGCAGCTCACAGGCAGAGTCGTCTCTGCACAGGCGTCACTAAACGAGGAATAGACAGTTTCAATATAATGTTCACACAAAGCATATCAATTAAGTTTGGACAACAAAGACTGTGATTTGGACTTTGACTTACTAGTCATGTCTGTACGTGGGAAGCCGTCCAGACACGATCGTTGCTTCAGGCTATGTGTTGCGTACCGTCTCGATCAGGTTCCTGTAGTCCTTCAGAACCTCAGCCTGATGTCGTTCGCTCCCACATTCAGCACAACAGCTCCGACGCGCTCATCACCATTCAGGATCTCAGGAACCTGTGCAGCAACATCAAGAACATGAGCACCAGGAAAGCAGTAAGCGCGCACCTTATCCTTACCTGAGGTAGCATGGACATGACAGACCATGGACGTGCCCATGATCACGGTGGAGTCTCGTTCCGACTCACCAAGAGGGGAGAAGCGGTTCCGGGTCGAGATCTCAAAGACCGGGAGGGGCGGCGGAGAGGTTCTAGCTCTGGTCCTGGCTCGTGTCTTCCGCTGTGTGATCCATGGTGTTGTGTCGGTGCCAGAGTGAATGAAGCCAGAGATGATTGCGTCCTCCTGGGCAGAGAAACGCATGGAGTAGATGAAGTCAGAGTCAAAGAGTAAACAAACACTGACTTGTGAACATCGCCATGTGATGTTTCAAGTGCTGACCACTGATCCAGCAGCTCACAGCCCACAGGCATCGAGTCATCCTTCCACAGGCGTCACTAAACGAGGAACAGACACAGTTTCAATATAATGTTCCACATAAAGCATATCAATTAAGTTTGGAAAACAAAAACTGTGATTTGGACTTTGACTTACTTGTCATGTCTGTAAGTGGGAAGCAGTGCAGACACGATCGTTGCTTCAGGCGATGTGTTGCGTCTCGATCAGGCTCCTGTAGTCCTTCTTTAGAACCTCAGCCTGATGTCGTTCGCACTCACGTTCAGCACAACAGCTCCGACGCGCTCATCACCGTTCAGGATCTCACAAACCTGTGCAGCAACATCAAGAACATGAGCACCAGGAAAGCAGTGAGTGCGCAACTTATCCTTACCTGAGGTAGCACGGACATGACGGACCATGGACGTGCCGATGATCACGGTGGCGTTGCGTTCCAACTCGCGAAGAGGGGAGAAGCGGTTCCGGGTCGACATCTCCAAGACCAGGAGGGGCGGCGGAGAGGTTCTAGCTCTGGTCCTGGCTCGTGTCTTCCGCTGTGTGATCCAGGGTGTTGTGTCGGTGCTGGACTGAATGAAGCCAGAGATGATCGCGTCCTC
Source organism: Pimephales promelas (assembly GCF_988280905.1). Lineage (NCBI taxonomy): Eukaryota > Metazoa > Chordata > Actinopteri > Cypriniformes > Leuciscidae > Pimephales > Pimephales promelas. Next base: position 40,698 of record NC_142780.1, read on the forward strand.
CTGGGCAGAGAAACGCATGGAGTAGATGAAGTCAGAGTCAAAGAGTAACTAACCACTGACTTGTGAACATCGGTGTGTGATGTTTCAAGCGCGGACCGCCGATCCAGCAGCTCACAGGCAGAGTCGTCTCTCCACAGGCGTCGCTAAACGAGGAACAGACACAGTTTCAATATAATGTTCCACACTAAGCATATCAATTAAGTTTGGACAACAAAGACTGTGATTTGGACTTTGACTTACTATTTATTAGGTGTGTGCAAATAATCTACTGAACCTTTCCTGTCCTTGTCTGTACGTGGGAAGCGGCCCAGACACAATGATCGTTGCTTCAGGCGATGTGTTGCATACCGTCTCGATCAGGCTCCTGTAGAACTTCTTCAGAACCTCAGCCTGATGTCGTTCGCTCCCACGTGCAGTACAGCAGCTCCGACAAACTGGAGTTGACAAACGCCATTTTTCTCGGGACAAGCGTCCCGAGATAACAGCAGTTAACAGATGGGAAATAATTAGCATAGCTGATGTCCATAATGATTTCCCTTACACAGGAGTAGATTCCAGAATTTGAGCATAAAGAATTTAAGTTTGAGCCTAACTTTTATTTCTGGAACATTTACATTAATAAATAACTAATGCTAATTACAAGTAATCGTCTAGCAGTGTTAATAATCCTTAAGCAAGAACTGACCACAGAGAAGTCATCTGAACAATTGTAAATACCAATCGAATGCTTATGATTTAGGGCAGATTTGACTTACTCAACCTAACCTGAGGATAATAAATAAGGTTAAAAGGTGTTAAGATTAAAGCACACACTCCGTAAAACATGGCACCCAGCGTGGGGCTTTAACTGTTTAATTCTGGCCAGTAATTGAACAGTTAAGCGCAAGCTAAATAGTGTGTGCGTGGATATGCTTAAGGATTAGAAATTTATTTTCTTTTTTAAAGATAAATCAATTAGAAGACGAGTAGTGAAACTTAGTCGAAAAAAAAAAATCTAGAAAAGATTATTTAAAGAAGACACAGAAAGGGTTAGATGTGCAAGGCTCGTTGCTTCAGGCAATGTGTTGCGTACCGTCTCGATCAGGCTCCTGTAGTCCTTCAGAACCTCAGCCTGATGTCATTCGCTCCCACGTTCAGCACAACAGCTCCGACACGCTCATCACCGTTCAGGATCTCAGGAGCCTGTGCAGCGACATCAAGAACATGAGCCCCAGGAAAGCAGTGAGTGCGCACCTTATCCTTACCTGAGGTAGCACGGACGTGACGGACCATTGGCGTGCCCATGATCACGGTGGAGTCTCGTTCCGGCTCGCGAAGAGGGGAGAAGCAGTTCTGGGTTGAAATCTCGAAGACCGGGAGGGGCGGCGGAGAGGTTCTAGCTCTGGTCCTGGCTCGTGTCTTCCGCTGTGTGATCCATGGTGTTGTGTCGGTGCTGGAGTGAATGAAGCCAGAGATGATCGCGTCCTCCTGGGCAGAGAAACGCATGGAGTAGATGAAGTCAGAGTCAAAGAGTAACTAACCACTGACTTGTGAACATCGTCGTATGATGTTTCAAGCGCTGACCGCCAATCCAGCAGCTCACAGGCAGAGTCGTCTCTCCACAGGCGTCACTAAACGAGGAATAGACACAGTTTCAATATAATGTTCCACACTAAGCATATCAATTAAGTTTGGACAACAAAGACTGTGATTTGGACTTTGACTTACTATTTATTAGGTGTGTGCAAATAATCTACTGAACCTTACCTATCCTTGTCTGTACATGGGAAGCGCCCAGACACCTTGATCGTTGCTTCAGGCGATGTGTTGCATACCGTCTCGATCAGGCTCCTGTAGAACTTCTTCAGAACCTCAGCCTGATGTCATTCTCTCCCACGTGCAGTACAGCAGCTCCGACAAACTGGAGTTGACAAACGCCATTTTTCTCGGGACAAGCGTCCCAAGATAACAGCAGAAAACAGATGTGAAATAATTAGCATAGCTGATGTCCATAATGATTTCCCTTACACAGAAGTAGATTCCAGAGTTTGAGCATAAAGAATTTAAGTTTGAGCCTAACTTTTATTTCTGGAATATTTACATTAATAAATAACTAATGCTAATTACAAGTAATCGTCTAGCAGTGTTGTTAATAATCCTTAAGCAAGAACTGACCACAGAGAAGTCATCTGAACAAATTGTAAATACCAATCGAATGCTAATGATTTAGGGCAGATTTGACTTACTCGACCTAACCTGAGGATAATAAATAAGGTTAAAAGGTGTTAAGATTAAAGCACACACCGTAAAACATGCCGCACAGCGTGGGGCTTTAACTGTTCAATTCTGGCCAGTAATTGAACAGTTAAGCACAAGCTAAATAGTGTGTGCGTAGATGTGCTTAAGGATTAGAAATTTATTTTCTTTTGTAAAGATAAATCAATTAGAAGACGACTAGTGAAACTTAGTCGAAAAAAAAAAATCTAGAAAAGATTATTTAAAGAAGACCCAGAAAGGGTTAGATGTGCAAGGCTCGTTGCTTCAGGCAATGTGTTGCGTACCGTCTTGACCAGGCTCCTGTAGTCCTTCAGAACCTCAGCCTGATGTCGTTCGCTCCCACGCTCAGCACAACAGCTCCGACACGCTCATCACCATTCAGGATCTCAGGAACCTGTGTAACAACATCAAGAACATGAGCACCAGGAAAGCAGTGAGTGCGCACCTTATCCTTACCTGAGGTAGCACGGACGTGACGGACCATTGGCGTGCCGATGATCACGGCGTCGTCGCGTTCTGGCTCGCAAAGAGGGGAGAAGCGGTTCTGGGTCGAAATCTCCAAGACCGGGAGGGGCGGCGGAGAGGTTCTAGCTCTGGTCCTGGCTCATGTCTTCCGCTGTGTGATCCATGGTGTTGTGTCGGTGCTGGACTGAATGAAGCCAGAGATGATCGCGTCCTCCTGGGCAGAGAAACGCATGGAGTAGACGAAGACAGAGTCAAAGAGTAACTAACCACTGACTTGTGAACATCGGCGTGTGAGGTTTCAAGTGCTGACCGCCAATCCAGCAGCTTACAGGCAGAGTCGTCTCTCCACAGGCGTCACTAAACGAGGAATAGACACAGTTTCAAGATAATGTTCCACACTAAGCATATCAATTAAGTTTGGACAACAAAGACTGTGATTTGGACTTTGACTTACTATTTATTAGGTGTGTGCAAATAATCTACTGAACCTTTCCTGTCCTTGTCTGTACGTGGGAAGCGGCCCAGACACGATCATCGTTGCTTCAGGCGATGTGTTGCGTACCGTCTCAATCAGGCTCCTGTAGAACTTCTTCAGAACCTCAGGCTGATGTTGTTCGCTCCCACGTGCAGTACAGCAGTTCCGACAAACTGGAGTTGACGAACGCCATTTTTCTCGGGACAAGCGCCCCGAGATAACAGCAGAAAACAGATGGGAAATAATTAGCATAGCTGATGTCCATAATGATTTCCCTTATTCAGGAGTAGATTGCAGAGTTGGAGCATGAAGAATTTAAGTTTGAGCCTAACTTTTATTTCTGGAATATTTACATTAGTAAATAACTAATGCTAATTACAAGTAATCGTATAGCAGTGTTAATAAACCTTGAGCAAGAACTGACCACAGAGAAGTCATCTGAACAATTGTAAATACCAAATCGAATGCTAATGATTTAGGGCAGATTTGACTTACTCGACCTAACCTGAGGATAATAAATAAGGTTAAAAGGTGTTGAGTTTAAGCGCACACCGTAAAACATGGCACCCAGCGTGGGGCTTTAACTGTTCAATTCTGGCCAGTAATTGAACAGTTAAGCACCTACTAAATAACATGTGCGTGGATATGCTTAAGGTTTAGAAATTTATTTTCTTTTTTTAAAGATAAATCAATTAGAAGACGACTAGTGAAACTTAGTGGAAAAAAAAAAAAATCTAGAAAAGATTTAAAGAAGACACAGAAAGGGTTAGATGTGCAAGGCTCGTTGCTTCAGGCGATGTGTTGCACACCGTCTCGATCAGGCTCCTGTAGTCCTTCTTCAGAACCTCAGCCTGATGTTGTTTGCTCCCACGTTCAGTATAACAGCTCTGTCACCGTTCAGGATCTCGGGAACCTGTGCAGCAACATCAAGAACATGAGCACCAGGAAAGCAGTGAGTGCGCACCTTATCCTTACCTGAAGTAGCACGGACATGACGGACCATGGACGTGCCCATGATCACGGTGGAGTCTCGTTCCGACTCACCAAGAGGGGAGAAGCGGTTCCGGGTCAAGATCTCAAAGACCGGGAGGGGCGGCGGAGAGGTTCTAGCTCTGGTCCTGGCTCGTGTCTTCCGCTGTGTGATCCATGGTGTTGTGTCGGTGCCAGAGTGAATGAAGCCAGAGATGATCGCGTCCTCCTGGGCAGAGAAACGCATGGAGTAGATGAAGTCAGAGTCAAAGAGTAAACAAACACTGACTTGTGAACATCGCCATGTGATGTTTCAAGTGCTGACCACTGATCCAGCAGCTCACAGCCCACAGGCATCGAGTCATCCTTCCACAGGCGTCACTAAACGAGGAACAGACACAGTTTCAATATAATGTTCCACATTAAGCATATCAATTAAGTTTGGAAAACAAAAACTGTGATTTGGACTTTGACTTACTTGTCATGTCTGTAAGTGGGAAGCAGTGCAGACACGATCGTTGCTTCAGGCGATGTGTTGCGTCTCGATCAGGCTCCTGTAGTCCTTCTTTAGAACCTCAGCCTGATGTCGTTCGCACTCACGTTCAGCACAACAGCTCCGACGCGCTCATCACCGTTCAGGATCTCACAAACCTGTGCAGCAACATCAAGAACATGAGCACCAGGAAAGCAGTGAGTGCGCAACTTATCCTTACCTGAGGTAGCACGGACATGACGGACCATGGACGTGCCGATGATCACGGTGGCGTTGCGTTCCAACTCGCGAAGAAGGGAGAAGCGGTTCCGGGTCGACATCTCCAAGACCGGGAGGGGCGGCGGAGAGGTTCTAGCTCTGGTCCTGGCTCGTGTCTTCCGCTGTGTGATCCATGGTGTTGTGTCGGTGCTGGACTGAATGAAGCCAGAGATGATCGCGTCCTCCTGGGCAGAGAAACGCATGGAGTAGATGAAGTCAGAGTCAAAGAGTAACTAACCACTGACTTGTGAACATCGGTGTGTGATGTTTCAAGCGCGGACCGCCGATCCAGCAGCTCACAGGCAGAGTCGTCTCTCCACAGGCGTCGCTAAACGAGGAACAGACACAGTTTCAATATAATGTTCCACACTAAGCATATCAATTAAGTTTGGACAACAAAGACTGTGATTTGGACTTTGACTTACTATTTATTAGGTGTGTGCAAATAATCTACTGAACCTTTCCTGTCCTTGTCTGTACGTGGGAAGCGGCCCAGACACAATGATCGTTGCTTCAGGCGATGTGTTGCATACCGTCTCGATCAGGCTCCTGTAGAACTTCTTCAGAACCTCAGCCTGATGTCGTTCGCTCCCACGTGCAGTACAGCAGCTCCGACAAACTGGAGTTGACAAACGCCATTTTTCTCGGGACAAGCGTCCCGAGATAACAGCAGTTAACAGATGGGAAATAATTAGCATAGCTGATGTCCATAATGATTTCCCTTACACAGAAGTAGATTCCAGAATTTGAGCATAAAGAATTTAAGTTTGAGCCTAACTTTTATTTCTGGAACATTTACATTAATAAATAACTAATGCTAATTACAAGTAATCGTCTAGCAGTGTTAATAATCCTTAAGCAAGAACTGACCACAGAGAAGTCATCTGAACAATTGTAAATACCAATCGAATGCTTATGATTTAGGGCAGATTTGACTTACTCGACCTAACCTGAGGATAATAAATAAGGTTAAAAGGTGTTAAGATTAAAGCACACACCGTAAAACATGGTGCCCAGCGTGGGGCTTTAACTGTTTAATTCTGGCCAGTAATTGAACAGTTAAGCGCAAGCTAAATAGTGTGTGCGTGGATGTGCTTAAGGATTAGAAATTTATTTTCTTTTTTAAAGATAAATCAATTAGAAGACGAGTAGTGAAACTTAGTCGAAAAAAAAAATCTAGAAAAGATTTAAAGAAGACCCAGAAAGGGTTAGATGTGCAAGGCTCGTTGCTTCAGGCGATGTGTTGCGTACCGTCTCGATCAGGCTCCTGTAGTCCTTCAGAACCTCAGCCTGATGTCGTTCGCTCCCACGTTCAGCACAACAGCTCTGACGCGCTCATCACCGTTCAGGATCTCAGGAACCTGTGCAGCAACATCAAGAACATGAGCACCAGGAAAGCAGTGAGTGCACACCTTATCCTTACCTGAGGTAGCACGGACATGACGGATCATGGATTTGCCCATGATCACGGTGGCGTCGCGTTGCGTTCCAACTCACCAAGAGGGGAGAAGCGGTTCCGGGTCGAGATCTCCAAGACCGGGAGGGGCGGCGGAGAGGTTCTAGCTCTGGTCCTGGCTCGTGTCTTACTGAACTTAAATATACAAGTTTGAAAAAAATCATTAAAGAAGAAAATTTCAAATGGCATTTAGAGGCTTTTGCAACTGAACTCTTCATTTATAGACCATTTCACAAGATGTAAACAACACTGGTCCAGAAGCACTTCCTGTTTCAGTTTAACACTACATAAAAGCTGGGATAAAATACAACAGAACATTTAAAAATGAACCAAAAAGTTAAACAAACATCTTTAAGATGTTTTCTTTACATGTGAAATAAAGAAAACAGTTACAAACTGAAACAGGAAGTGTTTCTGGACCTCTTGTGAAATGGTCCATATAAAAGAAGCAATTACAAGACTATGGTGTTGTACAAAGCAAATTACTTCTACAGCTTATAAGTATAAATAAAAAAGGCATTCATGTAGTGTAGATTAGCAGTGCCAGCTTGCTGAGAAGGAACATTGTGTACAATGGCATTCGTGTACAAGTACACACACACCCTCAACAGTAACATTTGTTTAAGAAGTTGGAGATGTGGAGTTTCAGTCCAAAAAATACAAGCCCCAACATTGCAATGCCTGCACTTTTTTTTTTTTTTTACAATTAGTGTAATTAAACCAGTTTCTTTGTTTTACACACTTTTCAATAATCATCTTCTCTACATAAATTAGGAAGTACAATAGGCAATGTAATAAATCAAGTCAATTCACATAGGGCTGTACTCTAATCTAGGGCTGTGAAACGATAAATCATGATTAATTGCATCCAAAATAAGTTTATTTACATAATATTAGGGTTAAAACAGTGTGAGGTGCAAAAGAAAAGGTTTAATAGAACATGAAGTGCAGAGAAGAGCACATAGAAACAAGAATAAGTCTCACGTCTCCACACAAGGAGGGCTTCAGAAGACATGCAGAGGATCTGCTAATCCTCCATTTAAGAGCATGTGGAGGTCCTGAGAAACACTTACAACAGACAAGCATTTAAACAGAAAATTACGAAGTATAGTATTGATTATGTTGGCAAAATAGGCAAGTTAACAAATTAACATTAACAAGTGGTCATCGGTGAACATTTTAATTCTTTGAGTTATTTAGGGTGCACATTGATGAATGGATCTCACCTGAACTTCACCGCTCACTACATGTGGTGACCCTCTGTATCTGAACTCTGACTCACTCAGGTGCCTTTATATCCCTAAACAGCTCCTGCAAAAACACAAATCATCAGATCACACACACACACACATGCAGTACTCATTCCAATCAAGAGCTCACTGGAGCAAAATCATCAAATTAAGTTAATTAATTAGCGCAACAGAGGGCATTTCTGGAAAATTGGTGTTTAAAAAACACAGAACAGATTGTAAGTGGATCGTTGAACATAAAATAACCACACAAACGATCCGATCTCAGTGATAGAGCTCCCATCAGACCATTTACATCTCAGATCTACAGAGGAAACAGAAAAGTATGATACACCAAATTAAAGAAACCGTAATAATTAAAAAAAATCTGTGTGAAAGCGGATAAAGTGAAATATTTTAAAACACTTAAATATTAAAGCCAAATTAAATGTAGAACAGTCAATAAAAGATGTGCTCATAAATGTCACTTACAAAATGGTGGATGTATTAAAGCACCCGACGATGGAGAAAACTTCAGGAGACTTTAACAGACCAGAAGACTCCACAAGGAGAACCACACACATCAACTAACTTAAAGTAATGCAAGCCAACGACCAGGGCGAAACAGGCTTAAATAGACAGATAACAGATCAGGGAAACGAGACACAGCTGGGGTAAATTAACCCAACGACAGTAACCATAGTAACGAACTGGGAGAGAATGGAGACCTGACTAGTTCATTTGGTTCAGCTGTGTTGTGTTAATGAAGACGGTGAAACTGGGATCAAGGAGTGGCACAATTTGATGAAAGCCTAAAAATGCTTCAGAAAGCCTTGGTTTACGATCACTACATTTAAATTAGTGATGTTACGTATGACACTGAAGCTTCGATGTGCGCATCACATATTCGACACAATTTCTAGTGAAGCCCCGTATCGGGGTGTGTATTGGTTTTCCCAGAGTCACGTGATCGATGACAAATGAAGCCTCACTTTCTGTCCGATCACGTGCGAGTTTCGCTTTGGGTGTCAGATAGATATCTATGGTCAGAAGGCTCCAGATCTCATTTGTTGCCTCAGTCGGGTGTTTGAGGAGAGTGCTGTTCTTTGAAAGTTAATAAATATAATTAATTAAATAACCAATTCTAGTCTATTCTTTTTTGTTTTGTCTTTTTTTTTTTGTAAAATCTTTGCACTTTGGTGGATTTAAGGTAATTTGGTGTTGGTATTTGGATTTACGGTGGGATTAGGAGAGAGGGGATAGAGTGTTGGTGTTTGGCGAAGGGTTTGTATTTAGAGCAATGGCAACAGCCACAAAAAGGAAGACTTCCCCTATCTGGGAACATTTTGAGCTTATAGCCTCCAATGTATGTATGTATGTATGTATGTATGCATATATATATATATATATATATATATATACAATTTAATATTTTACGTATTTTATTCTTGTAAGTAATTTATAACTTTAATATAACATTGTTTAGAAGGTTAGATGCTTGGTGTGTGACAAAGAGCTTGTTTATGGAAACAACACATCCTCCATGCTGAGGCATTTCAGAGCTTTACATGAGACTGCACAGCCAGAAAGCCGTGTGAGAGAGTGTTCTCTAAGGCTGGGGAATTACTGTGTAAGAGGAGAAATAGACTCAGCCCCAACACTGTGAAACAGCTTTTATTCCTAAATAAAAATAATTCAAAAC
>NC_142780.1:392500-462500 GCF_988280905.1 Pimephales promelas
TTTAATTATTACCAAACCATCAGTTTTAAAAAATTACAATATTTGATTTGCTTGAGGAAAGAGCATTTGCATCTGTTTTTCATCAAAACGGGGTAAAAAAATACCGTACGATCAGACGGTAACAGTTCAAAAGCACGAGAAGACGCCTCTAATCATTCATAACATTATTTGCCTTATTTACTCAGTAGCATTTCGATGTCAACAAATAATTCAGAATATCATAACTTTCGATTTCAATGAAATTCATTCTCTGTTGTGGCTTATACTTACGGTATATGATCGGTCCACACTTCCCATTTAAGTTTATTGTCAAAAAAAACAAGATATTGAAAATGTGGCTGCCTTATAATTGAAACATAATTTATACTCATATCCTTTTTTGTTTCCTTTGTTACTACAGAGATAGTCAGTGTTTGAAATATTGCTAAATTTAAATACAACCAAACATATGTCACTCCTTACCATCTATTGCAAAATAAATAAATAAAATAAATAAAAAAATTCAACAAAATGCAAATCAAACCATGTTGAATGAAATCAAGTAAATGTTTATTCAAAGTCCACATTAGAACATTCATTAATTTAATCTTACCAGTAAGATTGTCCCTGAAAGGAGTAGAAATATAAAAAAAACTGCATCTTCAGCTGAGTAGTCTTTGAGCAGGGTCTCTCCTTCAGATCCAGCCATGTGTCTTCCAACATACTCCAGTAGGAATTCACCTGGCTCAATATGTTTTGTGGCGATTACTCCAAAACCTAATGAATTGGGTATAAATAAGTGTAAATTAAGTATGAGAAAAGATTCATAAAGTTGTTAAGGTTGTCTAAACTGTTTTAAATGGTAGCCCTGCTTGGAAAACAAATACGATATCTACATCTAAAAGTGCAAAACTACAAAACTCATATGTATCATGACACTGAATATTGATAATTTCCATTGTTAAACAGGCCCCCGGAGTCTAACTGGCAGTTACATACAAATAATATCAAGATCACTCGCACATCTACACAATGGAGTTTAATTTAGAGACATCAGCAGCTAGCATAAATACAGGCAGGAAAACAGATATAAATCCACCTTTAACTGATTCAATCATGTTTTTTTTGTTTCTCTTGTGTTTTTTTTAACAGCCTGTTGTTTTTAGCTACACATTTTAAACCCAACCATTCGACATTATTTAGAGACCAAACTTAGCTTTTAATTAAGTTTTGCAAAGTCATACTGATGGCAGAATTGAATGCCGTAACTTACCTTTCTCTTCACACATTAATTTTTTCTCGAATGTGTCTTTATCTTTCCCCGAAGCAATGAAGTACAAGGCTTCCTTTTCAGGAGAAACTCTTTTGGGTCTCATTTTCCTGTGAAATATAAGAACATTTTATGCAGGATATAGTGCATATGCTAAGTAAAAAAAAAAAAAAAAAATAGAAAATACTCTAAAAAAAACTCCTTAGAATTGTGTAGACAATAACTTATTGAAAAGATGACAATGTGGCTGATAATTTACTACATTTTTACTATACTTTTTATATCAAGTATTTTTATAAAATCATTTTAAAAAGAAACTGAATATCAATAATACCAATCTGCATGCACATTTACATTGTAAGAGGATGCAAAAACATTGTATAATGTTAGCATTTACAAATCATCATAAAATGAAGTTAGAATGTACAACTTACCTTTTACTTCGGAAAGAAAAAAAGTGAGATGAGAAATGGCTCAGTGCGCTTAGGATCTTGGGATCTTGTAGGTAGATAAATCTTTAAACTATAATAGAAAGATAACTCTCCAATGTAGGAAACAATCTCGTTGAAGTCTTCTAAAGTTGTGCTCTTCCAAATGCCAAACATGAAGTGTGAATTAGGAACCTGGAATAGAGAGATATACGTTCTGCTATCTGAGGAGTGATTGGGCCATCGGATAAACCATAGTTAGCCAACATTACTATTGGTTCTGTTATGCAAATGTTTTGTGATTGAAATCAAATAGCTAGATTAACATAAGGGTAGAATCTGTTGGTAAATTAGTTTTAAATCCAGTTGTAAACATCAACTGGATCAGGAAAAAGTACTTTTCATAATTAGTATTATTTTGCATGCATTTTAAATAGAGCACAGAACACAAACCTATATCAATGGCAGATAAAACATGATAAAGTTAATAAAGGAAAAGTTCAAAAATAATATCAAACTATGGGATGGTGCAGCATTTAAAGAAAGTAGGCGATATACAATTAATTTACTATTTAAAAGATTTTAAAAGACAGAAAAAAGTAATTTACCACAATGTAAAAAAATAAATAAATAAAAAATCTGCTCATTTATAAATCAAATGATGTTATAGGGATGTAGCAGATTACCATGGGCATTCATATTTTTGTTGGTTTAACTAAACCTTTATACCACATCTGAAACGAAAGCTCATATTAATAGTACCTCTTGTTGAATCTCTCAAAAAATACATGCAGTGTCCTCAGAGTGTTTTAAGTATAGGATGACTTGTTTAAGCATATGTATTTTTAGGTCTAAGGTAAACTTTCACAGCCTGGCCTTTGAAGCCGTTCTCCATAGAGATGCTAATGTCCTGCAGGTAGTGGGGGTTGCAGCTCAGTCCACTCAGGGACTGAAAACACAGTGAGAAAGCGTCCGATCACAGCCATTGGGATATGTTTCAATCAGCTCTGTAATTTAGCAGAGCTGTTTACAATACAGTCAAATCACACCACATGTATTTTTACACGTTTATATATCAATGTTTATACTTAAACACATTAACATTTTCTAAGACAGCCCTTGTTTTAGCAGGTGGGGAATAAATGAAATATGATGAGTACGTCATAAATCTTGCTTTAGTAAGCAGACACTTGAGAGCTTAATGTTACTTACTCAGACTGTTAGTATTTAACAGATATGTTAGCTCAAATACAAAAACTTATACAATTGATAATACTTGATAATACATATTTGGAATGTCTAAAACATGGATGCGGTAAATGGATAGGAACACAACAAAGCTAAAACCATTACTGAAACCATTTTGATTCTGTCAAAAATAATTTCTAACAATTGCACCCCTTACATGTCCAGTCAGTCCCTAATTCAATTTTTTAAGATGTTTTCAAAATATCCACAGTGTATTTTTTAATGTATGTTTGTTTTTATTTGGTGTGGCTCAGATGATGAGTCATAAAATAAATTATGAATGGAAGTGCATGTTTATGTTATTTTTGTGTTGTTGTTTTTTTGTCCCAAAATAAGAAACCGTAAGTGAGTGCTTGTAATAACTTCCAGTTAAAAAATATTCATAATTACCGGTTGCTTACATTGCGCTCCTCACAAAGATTAATACATTTTTTAGGTTAAAGAGCTAAGGAGGTTAAATCCACAAATATCTTAACTGTTATCCATAAGCCAACTGCAATTAAGACATTTGATCAAGAAGTTTATGACAAAGAGAACGATATCTAGCACAGAGAAACAACCTGTAGGAGCGGGATTTGATCAATGTGAGTGTGAGCGGCACACAAGTGGAACGTTTGCTTGGATTGGGTCGAGCGCAATGCAATCTTTGCTCAAATGCTCTGATTGGGATTAAAGATTTTTAAATAAAATGCCATAGAGAAACAGATACCATATTATTAAGATATCCACAGAACTAACCATTTAAAAAGTAAAATTCCTGTTTTTTACATAATGAACCTAAACACAAGTATTTTACTTTTAAAAATCCTATTTACTTTAACTTTTTTAACGTTTTACATCAACCACCAGTATGTAAACGTTGAATTAACTATAAAGTAAGGTGAAGTAAATGAGTGACAGCCCTTTTCACGTCCCTAAGTTGTGGCCAAAATGTTTTTCCAGCTTTTGCGAAGAGTAGAGCAGACAATATAATAAGTGCCGAAGCAAAAACAGTCGATACACTTGTTACAACTGAACAGGTTATTTACAAATAGTTGATGAATGAATCAGCTTAGATGAATAGCTTATTTACAACAACAATATGATTTTCTGTCTTAATTCTGCCTCTGATTGTTTCACTGCTAGTATATCTGCTAGTGAATTGAAGCATTTAATGTAGTCTATTAACACCTGGTCTAGCGAGATAAAAACATGCAGGAAGTTACTAAACTGCAATCACCTGTGATTATCATATGTAAAGGCAAATTTACCTAGCTTGAATGTAAATCGTTAACCACACATTCCAAAAGAATAGTTTTAAGCACTATGTCAATGAAAGGATATTGCTGTTTTTTGTAACTAAAACAACTCAATTCACACTAGTGAATAGCTGCTACTATATGGCTACTTCACATCTGGGTCATTCACCCTTCTCAGTGTTTATTTTGCGATAATAGACGGCTGGATGTAGCCTACATCCCTTACTCACTTTACTAACTAACCAACAAATTTTTTAAATAACAAAAAAAAGTTAGTAAAACTTAATGTTTGTAAAAAAATAAGTGGTTGGTTCATTTTCATTAATTTGGTTAAAAAACAATATTAATAAATGGAAACTTATAAAGTGCTACCCATTTTCAATGAGGTTGTGTTTTTTAAGAGTTACTATAAACTTATAAACGGTTGTGTTTTTATGAGCTCATATGAATAAGATAAATACACTTAATTAATGTATTATAATAGCATTGGTTACTTCAGATTACTGAATGCATTAAATTACCGACATTAAAGGAATAGTTCACTTCGAAATTAATTTTTGATATGTTTTATCTTACCTCAAGGGCATCCGAGATGTAGGTGTCTTTGTTTCCACAGTATTTTCAATTTTGACATTTTTTGGTCAAACCGTTCTTGTCTATCAGTCCAACACTATCTCATGACCAATTCGTACGAATTTGACACATGATTAAAAAGTGTCTAATTCGTACTAATTCGTACGACCTCACTCGTACTAATTCCTACGATTTGTCTAAACCCACGTGATGGTTAGGTTTAGGGGCGGGGTCAGGGGTAGGTCATTCGTACGAATTCATACGAATTGGCCAATTCGTAAAATATGTACGATTTAGCAAAATCGTATTAATTCGTACGTGTGAGGTCGTATGAATTGTTACGAATTAGCCACTTTTTAATCATTCGTCGAATTCGTACGACTTGGTCGTGAGATCGGGTTGATCAGTCATACACTGGAGGTGAAGGGGGTCCACCAAAGAGCAGCACAGAGAAGTCCAAACCGCAATGGAAGACGATTTCGGGATATCTAAATATGTTTAGTAAAAGGTAAAACTTCCGAAATCTCTGTGTAAATATTGAGTGACGTCACACGCAAGCGATCACTTCCGGCGTAACATTGAACTGATTCAGTTCGGTTCAGTTGGACATTGAACAACAGATTCAGATCACTGTGATTACAAGAGGTAAAACGATATAAATACTGTTGGTTTTCTCACACAAACCGCTCATTTCGTGTCTTAGGCCATCAATGTGTACTTACATTTACGAGTCATTAAATCATGTTTAATTTGGACTTCTCTGTGCTGCTTTTTGGTGGACCCCCTTAGCCTCCAGTGTATGACTGATAGACAACAACGGTTTGTTGAAAAATGTCAAAATTGAAAATACTGTGGAAACAAAGACACCTACATCTTGAATGCCCTTGAGGTAAGATAAAACACATCAAAAATTAATTTCAAAGTGAACTATCCCTTTAAGAAAGTACTGGACCATGTGTTGTTTATTTGGAGTTCCATGCATATTTAATCTAGTTCACTGTTTACTCACCAATACATTGGTATAACCCCAATTAATTTACTATTTAAAAGATTTTAAAAGACAGAAAAAAGTAATTTACCACAATGTAAAAAAATAAATAAATAAAAAATCTGCTCATTTATAAATCAAATGATGTTATAGGGATGTAGCAGATTACCATGGGCATTCATATTTTTGTTGGTTTAACTAAACCTTTATACCACATCTGAAACGAAAGCTCATATTAATAGTACCTCTTGTTGAATCTCTCAAAAAATACATGCAGAGTCCTCAGAGTGTTTTAAGTATAGGATGGCTTGTTTAAGCATATGTATTTTTAGGTCTAAGGTAAACTTTCACAGCCTGGCCTTTGAAGCCGTTCTCCATAGAGATGCTAATGTCCTGCAGGTAGTGGGGGTTGCAGCTCAGTCCACTCAGGGACTGAAAACACAGTGAGAAAGCGTCCGATCACATCCATTGGGATATGTTTCAATCAGCTCTGTAATTTAGCAGAGCTGTTTACAATACAGTCAAATCACACCACATGTATTTTTACATGTTTATATATCAATGTTTATACTTAAACACATTAACATTTTCTAAGACAGCCCTTGTTTTAGCAGGTGGGGAATAAATGAAATATGATGAGTACGTCATAAATCTTGCTTTAGTAAGCAGACACTTGAGAGATTAATGTTACTTACTCAGACTGTTAGTATTTAACAGATATGTTAGCTCAAATACAAAAACTTATACAATTGATAATACTTGATAATACATATTTGGAATGTCTAAAACATGGATGTGGTAAATGGATCTAGGAACACAACAAAGCTAAAACCATGATATGATTTTCTATCTTTTAACTTATTTATATTTTTAAACATAAACGAGGATATTGTAGAGATTACCATATTGTTGTTTTTCTGTCTACCTCTCAGCAACAAAAACTAGTGATTGAATGTGTATGTATGTAAACATTCACTGATTCAAAAAAATAAACAAGGTCCTATACACTTGGCATTAACTTATATATTTTTTTAGATACAATCATATTGGGACAATGATATACAGATGTAATCAGGATCTGAATGAGTTTGATCTTGTCTACTTTCGGCCATGATGATTGCAAACGAGGATGAAATAAAAGCTGTATTTAAATGGAGCAGTCCAGTTTATTTAAAGTACATTGGTAAAACCACAATGAGCTGAAAAACCATACACTGATAAGAACCGACAAAAAAGGAACAAAACACAGACAGAAACCTAACACTTTCAAGTAGGTTGAAATCCAATCACACATGGTGACATACACGTTTAAAGTGACTATGTGTAAACAGCCATTTGTCTTTTTAATTTCTTGTGATCAGATTGATGAAAATTCATGTTAATAACAGGTGTAAATGTGGCTCGATGTACATAATTTTCTTAGATTTTTAATTAAATTCATTATTGCTGTTGTTTTGTTTTGGTGTAAGACTACCCCAGGTGAAATACACCAATATGAAATTAACAGGAGTAAAAATGTATCGTTAATTGTTAAACGGTAATTGTAACAGGACTTTTAATGACTTACATAAAATGTTGCAGACAAAATAATCTGAAAGTTATATGGTGTTTATTTCTTTGGGACATTTAAAATAAATATATTTTATTAAAACTAATCTGAAGTAAATAATAAGATCTATCACAAAATCTATGTTATAACTAAGTCTTAAATTTACTTTTATATTTGTTTTGTTTTTTTTGTTTCTTTTGTTTTTTGCAGTGTATAAGGTCAAAATTTTCTTGATTGACACTGGGCTAGTCCAATCACATCTTTAATCCCCTCCCCTCTGGGCTAAGAGAGCGTGCAGTGTCAGTGAGTATCTGTCAAAATAGTCAGAGCGATGGAGAAGAAACACAAGGAATGTGCAGAGAAATGGCGTGAAAAAAAAAAAAAAAGAAACCGCCTTCAGTGTCTGATTAGGAGTGAGGGGGATCATGAGAGACATTGAGTGTAGAGAACTGTTTGTTAGAGATATTTGACAATTACGCATTTTATTAGAATTATAATGAGAGTATAAGACCCGTTTGTAAACCATGGTTTTTGTCAAAATAAAAGCTGAATGCCGTTTCCATCAAAATAAAAGATAATGTTTTTATATCTCTTTCAAGTTACAGAAATTAGTTCTAAGCTAATAATGAAAGTTGCTTTTATTTTTCAGTGCATGTGTTTTACAATATATGGCTATAACTGTCTTGTGATTAATATTATAACTATGATTAATTATGTATTATGTAATGTAGACAGACACTATATCCCAACTAAAAGAGTTTTGAGTTTTTCTTTGTTCAATTTGCACACTGAATATGGGTTGGAGCTCTTAAATTTGAACTCTCAAAGTGCACCAGATTGATGAATTTAACATTAAAGGGTTAGTTCACCCAAAAATGAAAATTCTGTCAGTATTTACTCGCCCTCATGTTGTTCCAAACCCCGTGAGACCTTCGTTCATCTTCGGAACACAAATTAAGATATTTAAGATATTAAGATCGCTCCTGCATACAGTCCATAGGCTTCTTGAGGGAATGACTCTTGATGGCATAGAAAAGTCATTAAAGACATCGTTAAAATAGTCCAAGTGACTACAGGGGCTCAATCTTAACTTTATCAAACGACGAGAACACTTTTGTGTGCAAAAAAACAACAAAAATAACAACTTTATTTCAACTATTCGTTTATTTCTCCCTCTGCGCGAGTCAGGTTACTAGTTTAATAGCGTAAGCTTCTGTTATTATACGTCACACGCATCACACACATGACCAGCGTCGGCCAATAGTGAGCCTTCGTGTGACGTAGCTCTACGCAATCACACTACGTTAACTGACTACAGGCCCATGGAGAAGGAAGTGAATAATTGAAATAAAGTCGTTATTTTTGTTTGTTTTTGTGCACAAAAATATTCTCGTCGTTTGATAAAGTTAAGATTGAGCCCCTGTAGTCACTTGGACTATTTTAACGATGTCTTTAATGACTTTTCGGGGACAGCAAGTGTCATTCCCTCAAGAAGCCTACGGACTGTATGCAGGAGCGATCTTAATATCTTAAATATCTTAATTTGTGTTCCGAAGATGAACAAAGGTCTTACGGGGTTGGAACAACATGAGGGTGAGTAAATACTGACAGAATTTTCATTTTTGGGTGAGCTAACCCTTTTTAAAGCATGCCCCCGAACCCCCCTAGAGGGACAGAGGTGCGCTGACCAATACTATATTTCATTTATTCGGTTTGGTCATTTACAGATCATTCAATCAATCAATCAAAACATTCGAAACATAAACAGGGATTAAAGTTCTCCGTCGCTTCGACGGATTTCCTTTAATTGCAGCGGGTCTATGACGGATATCCGTCAATTGCAGGGTTCCCGTCTGTCCTTATGTCTTAAATTAACTTTTCATAATTTTAAGGCCGTAAATAGGCTTTCATTTCGCAAACAGTGTGATAAATGTCTTAATTTTAGTTTGAATAGGTCTTAAATTAAGGAAAGATGATGCGTATTCACCCTGCCGAGGGGGGATGTGATAAAGCCTGGAGTGGAGCGAAAGCACGTTACTCTCTCCACTCTAAGCATTCTGTAATCACTTTGCTCATGGTCCACTCCGGTTTTTCAATTCCCGCTCACGGAAAAACTGCTCCCTGGACCCTGTTCACTCAATCTTGTCAGGCGAGGCCACAGCTCGTTTGCTGCGGTCCCATGATAGAAAACAGAACGTGGGTCAATATTGGTCGTTTCTCAATACCAAGTACACAAACTTCGGACTTGCGTCCTTGGTAGTTCGGACTTGCCAAGTTCGACTCGGGAGAACAAACTCCCGAGGACGAGAGGACGCTGCTAACAGCGCGTTCTTGATCGCGTCACTCAGCACGCGGCTACTCCGGTTATCAACTCGGCCTTTTTTCATCAACACCACTGTGCCTCTTTTCATTTATAAATGAACATAATTATTATCAAAAACATATAAATGGCCACACAAATGTGGTTCAGGCAACGCACATTGATTATAATATATTTATAACAACACGAAATATAGCTAAAACACAAACCTGCTTCTTTTTGTTTTCATTTTAAAAATATATAACATTATTTATCATTAAAACTGACATTTAACAAACAGACAGGGTTGTGTCGTTTTATTGTATTATGCGTACACATACAGTGAAGAGAATGAATAGTAATATAATATTTTATATATTTTAGAATATATAAAATTACACAACCATGTCTCTTTTTTTGTTAAATGTCAGTTTTAATGCTAATATCACGTTCAAAAGTATAAGTACCCTAATAGGTAGGCTATAATAAGCTATACAATGAGAAATAAAGCAAACAATTCAGTTAAACATAAGTAGGCTCTCTAATAGGCTACAAAGTTAAAGTTAAATAGCCTACATAATAAAGTTATAAAACTTCACTTTGCCCTCAGCCAAAACAATTTGCCATGGCACAAACTATATATTAATATAGTTTAGCATTGTTTGGTCTCATAAGATAAAATAAAAACATGCACTGAAAACTTATGTATATGGTTGATTATTTGTCAAGATAAGTAATTGTTTTTCATAGATTAAAATAGCTTTTAAATTACGCAAACTGGCAATATTATATTGGTTTTAAACATCTCCCCTTAAAACGCTATCGGTCTCGACTATTTAAATAAAGTTACAGGAATTTTACTTGGCCTGAAAAAAATTTCAGTCAGAAGAATTTTTTCACTTTAATCCCTGCATAAATACTATAGATGACCAGGTGCAGGCAGAAGCTAAAGCTTATTATGCCTGCCCTTAACTTTAGAATGAAATGTAACTTATTAATGACAACATCTGTTCATAAAAATAACATTAACACTTTCGTGAACCATTGTCCACACCAGAAGCAAGCCTGTCTTATTCATTTTTATTCTTTTATAGTTTTCCAATGTTATTCTCTTGTAATATTTTTTAAACTGAAAAATAGATGTGGCTTGTTTTAACTCATTACAACAGCTATTCCACAATTTAACTCCTTTATTTGATAAACAGTGTTCTCTTAATGTAGAATGTACTTGTGGTTGGTTAAATATACATAATCCTCTAAGATCATATTTACTTTCTCGTTGGGAAAATAATAATTGCAAACATTTAGGAGTTTTATTATATTTGACTTGATAAATAAATTTTAACGTGTACAAATCGACAAAATCATAAAACTTCAAAATTTTTGATTGATGAAACAGTAAATTACTTGGTGCATTGTATGGGGCATAATTAATTTATCTAATAACCTTCTTTTGTAATAAAAAGATTGGATTAGTTCTAGTTTTGTATGTATTTCCCCAAATTTCAATACCATACATTAAGTATGGTGTAACAAGTGAAGTATAAAGTAAATGTAATGCATTTTTACTCAAGATATACTGCAACTTGTACAAAATTGCAATCATTTTAGATACTTTCTTCTGAACATTAAAAATATGCGGTTTCCATGTCATTTTACAATCAATAATTACTCCAAGAAATTTTATATGATTTACTCTTTCTAAAATATTTTTATTAATAGTAATCCTGATCTCATTATTTAACTCTTTATTACTAAATACCATGAATTTCGTTTTATTTAAATTTAGTGACAATTTATTTAAATCAAACCTATTCTTTAGTTTATACAATTTTTTCTCTACCACCAACACAAGCTCTGTAAGATTTGGGTCAGAACAATAAATTGTTGTATCATCCGCGAAAAGAATAAAATTTAAAACATCCGACACTTTGCATATATCGTTTATATATAACAAAAATAACTTAGGGCCCAAAACAGAGCCTTGCGGAACGCCACAATTAATGTGGCGTTAATATACAGTTAATATATAAACATCTTGTGAGAAAGACTGGTATTGCCAATGCAATTGGAGAATTGTATTTTAAACTTAGTAGTTATTTCATCTCACTCATTAGATGGGGTTGGTGGTTTTAATAGGAGTTGTTGGTATACATATTCAAGGGCGTACACAGTTCAGTTGTGTGTATGTTCATATGTAGTGGGCCAGTCTGGGCCAAAATGCCCAGGCCGATTTTTTTTGTCCCAGTCCAGCCCTGGGCGGACTGATAATACTGGAGCACCAACTAGCGTTCATGACTTTTTTTTACAGTCTATGCCTCAGCTAATAAAAAAAAAAAAGCAGTGAACATGAACGAAGACGCTGACGAGACCCCTTCGGTTGGTCCTGTGGATGGGAAATTTAGTTATAAGAACGAACCGATGGAAGCGTCATTAAGAGCATGGTTGTTGTGTGCAAGCTATGCAACAAGGAATTCGCATATCACATCGACCCTCAAGTTTCACCTCAACGCAAAACATATACAATTGCACTGGTCTGTTGGATTTGGTTGAACAAAAATAAACAATATTTTGTTGCTTAAGCTTATGTATTCAGTCATTATTAAATGATATACTAAAAATCCATGTGAGAAAAAAATCTTCTCACTGTTCTCAGTTCAAATATTTATGCAATTAAAATGCGCTTAATTTCGATTTATTAATTACAAAGCCTCTAATTAATTAGATTTTTTTTTAATCGAGTCCCGGCCCTAAAAATAATATATATAATTTACTCACACATTCTAAGTGATCTTATGAACCACTGACAACTCCTAAATAACTGGTTTGTAAATAATGCTATACTTCATTTAGATGTAAATTGATCATTAATAAAGTATGAAAATACAATTATTAAACACATTATAGATATGCTATTAAAACAAGAAAAAAAAACATTTATAGCTGTATTTACATATATACTGCTTATTAATGTATTTTAATGCTTAATAAATGGTGAATTATCAGTTCACTAATGCTTAACTAATGATTAATACCATGCAGTTATTATAAAGTTACTGAAAGTTCCTATAAGCAGCCAGTTCACCAGCAGCTCTACAGTCTCAGAGCCTCTGGGACAGCAAGGCATTCAGACAATAGAGAAGTGTGAACGACGTGTGTTAATGGGCCATTGCAGTTCTTGCTCCAGCCTACAGGAGCGCTGCTGAGTATGGGCTTAAACACACACACACTCGCAAGTTGTGCGGTCAAAAATGTAAAAAATTCACCAGAGTGTTTTTTAGTTGATTTTAACATGTTTTAAGGCATAACTAACAGGGGACTTGAAAAATGTCCCCACTTCCCTCGGCGGTCCCCTGTTGGTGAGTGTGTAACGACACCAAAGTCCCCTCTTAGATAGGTAGACAAGTACACACACACACACACACACCATCAGCCTGAGCAGCGACGACACCAGCGGTCAGTGCACACACACCTCACACACACACACACACACACACCATCAGCCTGAGCAGCGACGACACCAGCGGTCAGTGCACACACACCTCACACACACACACACACACACCATCAGCCTGAGCAGCGACGACACCAGCGGTCAGTGCACACACACCTCACACACACACACACACACACACCATCAGCCTGAGCAGCGACGACACCAGCGGTCAGTGCACACACACACACACACACACACACACACACACCATCAGCCTGAGCAGCGACGACACCAGCGGTCAGTGCACACACACCTCACACACACACACACACACACCATCAGCCTGAGCAGCGACGACACCAGCGGTCAGTGCACACACACACACACACACACACACACACCATCAGCCTGAGCAGCGACGACACCAGCGGTCAGTGCACACACACACACCTCACACACACACACACACACACACACCATCAGCCTGAGCAGCGACGACACCAGCGGTCAGTGCACACACACCTCACACACACACACACACACACACCATCAGCCTGAGCAGCGACGACACCAGCGGTCAGTGCACACACACCTCACACACACACACACACACACACACCATCAGCCTGAGCAGCGACGACACCAGCGGTCAGTGCACACACACACACACACACACACACACACACACACCATCAGCCTGAGCAGCGACGACACCAGCGGTCAGTGCACACACACACACACACACACACACACACACCATCAGCCTGAGCAGCGACGACACCAGCGGTCAGTGCACACACACACACACACACACACACACACACCATCAGCCTGAGCAGCGACGACACCAGCGGTCAGTGCACACACACCTCACACACACACACACACACACACACACACACACACACACACACACCATCAGCCTGAGCAGCGACGACACCAGCGGTCAGTGCACACACACACACACACACACACACACACACACACACACACACACACACACACACACACCATCAGCCTGAGCAGCGACGACACCAGTGCGCACACACACACACCAGCCATTTTATTGCTGTTTTGAGTTGTTTATGCAGTATTGAACTTAACTGTGTGTGTGTGTGTGTGTGTGTGTGTGTGTGTGTGTGTGTGTGTGTGTGTGTGTGTCAGGTTCTCAAGTGTCCAGCAGCAGAGCTCCAGAAATCACCCTGACCATCAACAACTCCAGTCTGACGCAAGCGTTACAGACCAGTTCATCATCCACTGGCACCAGCACTTCTGAGATCACACTCACTATAGCAGGTGATCACACACACACACACACACACACACACACACACACACACACACACTGCTGCCACCGGCACATCTGAGATCACACTCACTATAGCAGGTGCACACACACTGATATGCTGATGTGTGTGTGTGTGTGTAGGTCAGGACCTGCTGCCCCATCACTGCCCCTCGTCGAGCGCGAGCATCAGCCCAGGGCTCAGACTGGCTCAGATCAGCAGCGATCAGCTCCTTCCCCAGAGTCCTCCTGCCTCGGCCCTCACCGGTGAGAGATCGCTCCGGACACACACTCTCGTAATCACGTACAACCGGCCTGTCACACTCCGTCTGTGCTGGGACTGATGAGAGGGGCTGACGGGTTTGGACATGATTTCTGTGAGGGTGACAGAGGTACGGGCCGATAGACGTTTGTTTACTCAGTAAGTGTGTGTATTCTCCCATCAGTCAGTGCTCTGGCTCCCAGCACCTCCCTGTCCTCGCAGAGCCTGGTGATGTCATCAGGGGGCGTGGCCAACGACGGCAGCGTGACGCTGATGTCATCAGGGGGCGTGGCCAGCGACGGCAGCGTGACTCTGACTCTGTCCGACACACAGATCCTGGATACGGTCTCGCTCAACCTCAGCACTCAGGTGAATAATGCTTTCAGAGTTTAATGCTCATAGATTTTTGACCACATGATCGTTTTATTAAAGAGGACCTGTTATGCTCTTTTACGCCAGCCGTGATGTCGTGTTTGGTCTCTTCTAGAAAAGGGTTCCCTGTCGAGAGCGGTAACTTTAACATTGCGTCCGCTATGATGCTGCGGGATCTCCTCCCTTCTCCACTTCTGTTGAAGTCTTAAGGCCTTGCACACTGAGTACGAAATTTTCGTATGCGTTTTTTCGTGTTCTTCAGCCTAAAAATTCGTCACGCATAGAAACCTTGCACACTGAGTCCGATGTGTATTTATTAAACCTTTGCGGGAAAAACGCAAAAATACCAAATGGATTCGTCAAGCAGTGAGGATGATTTTGTTGTCCTCTCTCTTATTGAAAAGAGAAGAAAGAGAAAATATTACGTCCATCCAATCCTGAAATTGCGCTGAGAGGAAGCACCTCCTTATCAATGAGTTGCGAATTTATCCTGAGCGATTCAAAATTTACCTCAGAATGTCAGTGGGACAGTTCGATGCTTTGCTAGCGATTTTGGAGCCACATATTAAAAACAAGACCACCAATTTCCGTGAACCAATCGATTCTGAACAGAGACAGTGTCAGTATGTCTAAGGTATGGACACACACACACACGCACGCGGCCCGGTGGAAGCGCTGGGCAGACAGAACAGCTGTAGCTATAGGCTGTTATATATTGTACCCAAATAATACATTAGTTATCCAATTGGCTGCTCAATCACACATTAATCGATCTGAAATTTCAGTCTGATTGAAAGGGGAGGTTATTCCTTTCATAATCCAATCGAGAGAAGAGAACATAAACACTTGATCGAATTGAAAACTGAAACTGAAAGCACTGCGCATATGATGTGTGGAACGAGCTCCATAGACAGTAATCTAGCTCCCCTCGGCCCTGAATTGTCAAAAAACCTCTCAAAATGCTGCCTGTGGATGCGAAAAACGCAGAAAATCGAACCCGATCTGAATTTTTTTTATGACGGACGAAAGTTTCGGATGCGAATTTCGGACTCAGTGTGCAATGGCCTTTATAGTCCGCTTGGAACAGCTGGCCAACTGTCGCAAAGTATGCAAATACTGACAAGCTCGCGGGCAGTACAAAATGCATGGGCACGAAAATTGCGTCAGAATCTCTTTATTCGCGCGTTGCACCTGAGGACTAGTTACCCTGTCTCCCTCGCATCCGACGGCTCGCATCCCGTTGCAGGATTTGTGCAGGTCCCGTCGAGTTCTGCGCCGACCTGCCGGTGCGCACTTGAGAACCAGGAGGGTTTTTGCTCATGCCGTTATGGGGCCGAGGCCTACCCTCCCCCACCCAGATGTGACCGTGATGACGAGGGCCCGGGCCCGACGTCCTTTGCCGTCACCACGTTCCACCGGCCTTTCCAGGGACGCGTTGGACTCGACGTCGAATGACCCGGACGAGCCTACGAGAACAGGAGTAAGTTGGAATCCTAGGTACGTCCAGTCTGGCTGACGAGGCCTACGCTCCTGCAGGCGAAGTGGCATCCGCTCTGCAGTTCGTGAAAGACCTGTGCGCGGCAACGAACTTCGCACTCATGTTTACAAAGCGCTGTCCTTAAAGGAGAACTCCGGCGCAAAATGAACCTTTGGTCTAATTACACATTGCTACCTAGTCAACCGTTATCTGAGATTTGTTTTCATGATTGGCGAATGTAAATAGTTTTATCTCTAAAAACAGTTTAGCCTATAGTGCTAGTATAACGCTAGTCTATAGGGCATAGAGTAATGACAAATAAAAATCGCTTTTTATTACCACTAACAAGGCTCAAAATAGCCCCACAGTAACACGGTAGCACAATAAGGATCCATACATGCAAAACGAAGCATTGAGAACTTTGTCAGTGTCCATACAGTTTAATAAGCAGATATTTTATACACACAGTCAACTTCACGAATACAGGAAGAAGCCATCTTTGAAAAATAGTCTCTACCAGTCGATCTACGAACGCCGATCCAAGCGCGCTGGTGAGATGTGAATAAAGTGATAATGTGAGCGCGAACAGTAGGCAACATGTACATATTAAAGAGAAGAAAATGGTTCGTGTTTGTGTTTCTTCCGGAAACAATGGACCATATAAGATTCTGCACAGTTCAGCGCACTTGGATCAGCGTTCGTAGATCGACTGGTAGAGACTATATTTTAAAGATGGCTTCTTCCTGTATTCGTGAAGTTGACTGTGTGTATAAAATATCTTCTTATTAAACTGTATTAAACTTCGTTTTGCATGTATGGATCCTTATTGTGCTACCGTGTTACTGTGGGGCTTTTTTGAGCCTTGTTAGTGGTAATAAAAAGCGATTTTTATTTGTCATTACTCTATGCCCTATAGACTAGCGTTATACTAGCATTATAGGCTAAACTGTTTTAATAGATAAAACTATTTAGATTCGGCAATCATGAAAAAAAATCTCAGATAACGGTTGAATAGGTAACAATGTGCAATTAGACCAAAGGTTCATTTTGCGCCGGAGTTGTCCTTTAACAGGCACCTGTGGTTAACCCTAGCTGACCTGAGGTACGCGGACCGCAAGACGCTCCTAAACACCCATCAATCCCTCCGACCTCGTTGGTGACGCCGTGGAGTCAGTTTCTCTGAGGCGCAGAAATGCGTGAGAGTCACATGATTAGTGTTGTCAAAAGTCCCATGTCGATACTGAAAGTTTTAAATGTGACGCTTTGAGTGCTGTCGAGCAGAATCGTAAACACCTCGGAATGGCCATTGTGTTCACACGCTCGTCAAATGCCTATGTCTGTGATTGGCTACAATAATGAGGGCCTCAAAAACATGTGGTAAATATAAATCAAAGCTCTTCCACAGATACACACGCGTTTGAAAGCAGGCGTCTATCAGCGGCTCCTGCTTTCAAAATACTCCCGTGTGCTCTCAAACGCTCCTGTGCGTTGATATTTTTAGCCAATCACAGACATATCCGATGAGCTTGTGAACACAATGACCAATCAGAGGTGTTTATGGTTCTGCTCAGCAACACTTAAAGCAAATTTTATACGAAATTTAAAATTTCAGTTACTTGCAATTTTACCAAACTATGCAAAGTTTGATGGGGTCGGAGCTGATGTTTCATTGGTCGAGTTCCGCCTATCAGATCAGGCGCAGCTATTGGCTGACTGTCTTTGGCTGGTGTAGCTTGACCCCGTTTTCTCTGGGCTTACCTCACACACCTTCTGAAAAGCACACTGTGCTCTGATTGGTCGGCTGGAGAAATTTCACAAAGATATTAAACATTTTATTTACTCACAGGTAAAGATTGGCTGGTTGGCATGCACTAGTAAAGATTTTCTTCAAAAAAAAAAATGTAATAATATCAAAATATAATAATGAAGTATGTAAAGCTGATTTGAAAGGATGAATAGAAATCAGAGTATCTTTCATGGGTTACCTGATGTCCACATTTCTCAATAACTGTTGTTTGTTTGTTGTGTTACTTTATTAATCTAAGATGAGGGTTTGTGCTAAACCACAGTGTTTCGCCCGTGCGGTTCAAACCCGATTCTTCCAGGTGCTGCACTGGGTCTGATGTGGTTGTGTTTGATGTGTGACACAGATGCTGGATCCGCAGCCGGAGGAGAAGGAGGCCGAGCCGAAGCAGAAGCACCAGTGTTTCTACTGCAGTCAGACTCTGCTGACGGCCAACGCTCTCAGGAGACACTGCAGACAGGAGCACGGGAAGGAGCGCTGCCACGTGTGTCGAGTCTGCAGCAAAGCCTTCAAACGGGCCACACACCTCAAGGTATCACACACACACACACACACTCATCAGTCAGTGTGAACACAGCAGGGACTGAATGCTGGCCAATATAGTCATGCAGCGACCCGACTGCTGTGAAAATCGTGCAGTCTGAACTCAACATTAGCCATATTTCTAACATGCTCAACAAACCTCTCCAGTTCATCTATTTCATGTGTTCTAGCTCAAGCACACCTGGTGCGGCTCATGAAGCCCTTGATTACTGAGGCAACACCTGGTTGCCAGATTTGTGCTGTTGTGAGGGTTTCTGTTCAGGTGGTTGAATACTTTTGAGACTGCTGAAGTCATTAAGTTGCATTTGGGGAAACACTTGTTCACGTTTGTTCATTGCAAACAGCTGGAAGTCTGTCAGTAAACCTGAAATGAAATGGGGGTTGAATTATTTAGATTACAACTGTATATTAAAATAAATATTTAATGTTTTCCTGGAATTTTAGCTTAAAATTAAATTATATAAAAAAATCACAATCTTTTTATTATTAAATGTCATGAACTCCTATCACTGTACCACACTGAGCTCCAGAGGAACCACACATTTATTTCACTAATGTCTGTAAATGCAGACTGCAATGGTTAAAGGCTTGATTTTATACACATGAATTCAATAATTAAGAGGAGTGTCCTAATGCTTTTGTCCACATAGTGTATACCTAAATGCATAACTTTATACCGTATGCATCTCTTGGTCACGTCATGATTTTCAAGTCATGTTATTTTCCTTTCTCTCACCAGATGGCAGCAATCTGCCCCAAAACATGACACATATACACATTCTTTCACATGCAGAAAAGTGACATAAACCAACAAACAGAAATCAACAATTCACAGATATTACCTTTTCAAATTCAACTATCAAAATACATTTTTAATATGTTTATGTTTATTCATTCACATGTACCCTATAATACAGCGGGGGTACAGAATCAGGATTGGGATAGTGAGTGCTCCCCCAAAGAATAATATATAAATATATATAAATTATATTTAATTCTACTCAATTATATACAAATCATAGTAGCACAATGTGTGAATAAATGAATAATGGCTGCTAAATATGAATGTTCACACTTAAAAATGTCCTCTATTTGACATATTGACACTCCATGAGCAAATGTTCTCCTAAATCCTTAATTCATGCCATATTCCCTTCATAAGTACAGTACATTACTGTTTCCCATTTGTTTTTGACAAACTGTTAATCGACAGCATGTCACAGGTGATTCTAAGTCTGCTGTGGATGGGATTATGGGTCTATAATAATCTAAACGTGTCTTTCAGGAGCACGAGTATGTCCATAAGAAGGGACCCAAAGTCAGCACTCAGAAACCCAAAGTCTTCAAATGCGCCAACTGTGACAAAGCCTTCGCCAAACCCAGCCAGTTAGAGAGACACAACCGCACACACACAGGTAACGGAGAGCACACACACACACGCACATCAGTTTTTATGACATGAAATAGCTTCAATCATACAAATACAAAAAGATTTTTTGAAAAAAGGGGAATTGTTTGGGGAATGCTGCTATGCGGCAACACTACCACCATGGAAAGTTTCAAAAATACGTTTTTCTATATAATTATGATTTTCTTTTTTACTTAATTGCACATTTCCTTTAGAAATAGATAGATTTATATTCTGGGAACTCATGCAAACCAAAAAATAAATAGATCCCTATCATTTAATCGCTATTATTCGTCTCAGTACTATTGACTCTGCACTGTTGGCCTTTCTGTCAAATATTGCTGATTCGCTTTCTGAAAAGAAGAAATCAGTTTGTTATGTATGCATAAATACAACTATACTACAATAAACACTAAACACTTCAAATAAATAAATAACTGCAATCATATTGTTGATGCTACTTCTAAAAAAATCCCAATATCAGAAATACATTTCTGCAATTCCACCGCGTTGCCACATGGAAACATTGATATTTTCTTAATTTACAGTAAAACTATGATAGACAGTTGATTTGTGAATATAAATATCTAATTTATGTATCAAAGATGCTGCAAAAAAATCCTGCTTGAGAAATGATGTTATTAGAGCAGTTTCTCAACAGGCGTGAGGGAGAGAGAGTCCTGGAGGGACTTCCCAATGTCATGTGATTTTAAAACAACACATCATTGGCTACTTTAAGGCCTGCCTTTTAATTCCTTTAGTGCAATATATTGTATTTTTTTTTTAGAAATGAATGACCATTGTGCAGTTGTGTGAGATGTTGAGTTCAGTCAGGTTTGTGTGAAGGTTCACTGGCCCGTTCTCTTGGTTTCAGGTGAGCGGCCCTTCAAGTGTCCTCTGTGTGATAAAGCCTTCAACCAGAAGAGCGCTCTGCAGGTGCACCGGGTCAAGCACACGGGAGAGAAGCCCTACAGGTGTGAGGTCTGCACCATCAGCTTCACCCAGAAGAGCAACATGAAGCTGCACATGAAGAGGTCGCACGGCTATCTGCCGTCCAGCGGCAAACTCTCCGGTACGTGTGCAGCAGATCAGCAGATTATCACATCAGCAGATTATCACATCAGCAGATTATAAAATCATTAGATTATAAAATCATCAGATCAGCAGATTATCAGATCAGCAGATTATAAAATCATTAGATCACTGATCACCAGATTATAAAATCTTCAGATCACTGATTACCAGATTATAAAATCACCAGATTATCAGATCACCAGATCATCAGATTATCAGATCACCAGATCATCAGATTATAAAATCATCAGATTATCAGATCAACAGATCATCAGATTATAAAATCATCATATTATAAAATCATTAGATTATAAAATCATTAGATTATTAGATTATCAGATCACTGATCATAAAATCATCAGATCATGATCACCAGATTATAAAATCTTCAGATCACTGATTACCAGATTATAAAATCACCAGATTATCAGATCACCAGATCATCAGATTATAAAATCATCAGATTATCAGATCACCAGATCATCAGATTATAAAATCATCAGATTATCAGATCACCAGATCATCAGATTATAAAATCATTGGATTATAAAATCACCAGATTATAAAATCATTAGGTTATAAAATCATCAGATTATAAAATCATCAGATTATCAGATCACCAGATCATCAGATTATAAAATCATTGGATTATAAAATCACCAGATTATAAAATCATTAGGTTATAAAATCATCAGATCATCAGATTATAAGATCATTAGATCACTGATCAACAGATTATAAAATCATCAGATCACTCATCACCAGATTATAATCAGATCACTGATCACCAGATAATAATCAGATCACTGATCACCAGATTATAAAATCTTCAGATCACTGATCACCAGATCATAAAATCATCAGATCACTGATCACCAGATTATAAAAAATTCAGATCACTGATCACCAGATCATAAAATCATCAGATCACTGATCACCAGATTATAAAAAATTCAAATCACTGATTATCAGATTATAAAATCACCAGATTATCAGATCAACAGATCATAAAATCATCATATTATAAAATCATTAAATTATAAAATCATTAGATTATTAGATCATCAGATCATTGATCATAAGATAATAAAATCATCAGATCACTCATCACCAGATTATCAGATCATTGATCACCAGATCAGGGGTCGGGCCGAAACTGGCAATAATATCACTGCACGTCCGCAGATTATCCCGATAGCGGCTGGTTCTGACGTAGATCTGTCATGACAGCAACAGTTACTCACAATCTCTTTCGTTCATGCTTAAAAAAGCCACAGTTTGCGAGCTCTGCTGTGTGTGTGTGTGTGTGTGTGTGTGTATTCTTCCACTGACAGCACGACTGATGGCAGGGCATCTCCGCAGCCTCCACAAACACACACACTTATCTGTTCAACCAGCTACTGTGTGTGTGTGTGTGTGTGTGTGTGTGTGTGTGTGTGTGTGTGTGTGTGTGTGTGTGTGTGTGTTGTGAACTTGGACGTCATCCTCTGTGAAAGAGACTGCCATTACCAAAGAGAAACTGGATGGCAGATTACTTTGCTTAAGTTTCCAATTGACTAAAGATATAAGTTATTATATTATATTATATTATATTATATTATATTATATTATATTATATTACATTATATATATTATATTATATTATATTATAAGGATTTTGTTGTTAAGAAATGTTTTCAATTTGACAGTGTGGTGTGGTACATTGCGAACAAAGGTCAGATATTATATGGCATAAAAGACTAGTCTAAAAATGACAGAGCAACCAGTGCTTTAAAAAATATAAATGTAAAAATCGAACCGTGACCTTAGAATGGACAATTAAATCGAATCGAATATTTGGAGAATCGTGACCGCTAGAATTGAGAGGTTTTAATCTGAAGAGTGTGTGGATCGCCTCATTGCAGATATAACACACACCGGCTGAGCGTTCGGATGAAGCGCAGTGGTCTTCCATCTTCTCTGTAGTCCTATCCTCGCGCCTTACTCTTTCAGCTAGCTTAAACGCTAATCTCTCTGCACTGGCGTAATAGCGTAACTCCAGCACGCTAACAACTAAACTAATGTTGTAGTATGTATGTGTAACAGTTTAGTATGTGAGGGTTCTGAGTGTAAAAATAGGCCACGTCAAATAATTATTACAATAAGTTGTGTAACAAGCAAATTAAAATGAACACATTTATTATTCACAATATATTTATTCATAATATAATTAAGACTTGGTTCGTTAAGAGCATGACTCAAACATGTCGTTAATGGGCTTATTCAAGTCCTCTTTTATGTTTATGTTTATCTCCCTCATGTGTGTGTGTGTGTGTTAGCAAGGCTGTTGCGAGTTGGTGAAGTTGCGATACTGGCCAGGTTACGCGTCACTGCGGCTTTATTCATTTATCCAGTGTAAAACCCAGAGGTGCACACACACACTCTACTCTGCTGCTTACCCTTCTGTCTGTCAATCACACACTGGGGGCGGAGCTCTGACATACGCCGGCTGGTGTTTAAGCATGAACGATATGAACAGCAGTGGAGTGGTTGTGTGAGCTCTTGTGTCGTCCCTGACAGTGAAGCCGCAGGAAGTGGAAGTGGTGTTGGAGCACGACTCGGAGTCGGACTCGCAGCCGGCGGCGGCTCAGCAGGGCAAACACACGGAGACACCGGGTCTGGATCTGGAGGACGGTGTGCAAGAGTCTTCAGAGGGCTGGCAGTGCCCCATCCCCACAGTCTTCCCATGAGCCTCTGCTTCCCCTGACATCAGCATACAAAATCAAATCATGTACACTCCATGCTGCGAGTCAAAGGCTGAACTCACTGAACTGGTCGCAAGTTTCATTTTTTACAGTTTTTTTTAATTATTGTTTTACGTTAGAGCCATATTTGTCTCGACTAAAGTAAAGATTGTAATTGTGTATTTGAAAGGATCTTGTTTTCATTTGTATCATCATCTGTGGTAAAACTAAAGCGGTACGTTCTAGATACTAAAGTCCCACAATCCCTGATACGTCACATGATTCAGTTTAATGGGATCCAACGTTTTTGTAATATGCTCAATTATTTAAGAATAAAATTTTTTTTTGTTTTTTTTTTTTCAAATGTTTATCAGTTTTCTATTTTTCTTTTTCTGCAACTTTGTTCTAATCTGTTTTTATGGGTTTTATTTATGGATTAAGTGTGACAGCATTAGTTTGACTACTAAACTATAATGAATTCTGAAAACACTGAATACACAAAAACATCCACAGTATATGATCCAAATATATGGGAATTTCCCACGTGACTGACGATCACTATAACTCATTATCTGACACAGGAACCGGCCAACGACTAATACCAGATTGTGTAGTGCAATATATCTA
Organism: Pimephales promelas; assembly: GCF_988280905.1. Lineage (NCBI taxonomy): Eukaryota > Metazoa > Chordata > Actinopteri > Cypriniformes > Leuciscidae > Pimephales > Pimephales promelas. Next base: position 417,084 of record NC_142780.1, read on the forward strand.
GCGCACTATTCTAACACACGTTGGTATTTGTTGTTGATTTATTGTCAAGCCGGCTTAACATTAACACAGAAGTGAAGCCTTTATAATCTGCTGCAGTTGTTGGTGTTTCAGACCCGTGAGGTCCGTAAGGTCCTGGAATTGTTCTGTTACACCTTTAATAGCAGCAGATGGACTCCCAGACAGGTAACAGGCCTTGGGAAGTGCTTAACCATCAGTCGCCAATAGATCGTTCCACCTTGGAGGAGCTATCGACCCCCTATCCAAGCCCTTGAGCATCTTCCGACGGCTCTAGAGATGCTAGCAGCGATCATCTCCCTCAGAAATAATAAGTCCGCTGGCGATGACGGCAACAGAGCAGCTCCGTGAAGACTGTTTTCAAGCTCTGGATCATCATTAACACGTCTGCAGTTCTAGAGTTACGCCACTGACTGAATATACAACCCTTTACAAAGAAGCAGTTCTGGAAAGTTTTTACGTGACTTGATTTTAATATGAAGCATGTTAAATTAAAATAACATACACATTGTTTCACATGTGAGATACATAATGGCTTAAACCTGGAAACTGTTTTTGTATCTTCCTGATGAACAGAAAACGAAGGCTCAAACTATAACAAGCAAAGGCCACATCAATCAGTCATCGGGTTAAACATTGAACAAGCCCGTTTGTGTTGTGGATCTCAGCACATGCACGTGTTTGAAGGATTACAGGACGCAGACCGCATCACTCTTCGTTCATGGACACGTGAAGAGTGTAGAAAACACATCTGAGGTCTAACACACACATTTACAGACCAGGTAAGAGTAACACGACAGAGACGAGACGAAAGCATTTCAACACGACCAACATCATCTAACTCTCAAAGATTACACACAACTACATCAATACAAGACTGAACGGGAGTAATTCAGATGTAACATATCAATGCAGAAGCCGCTTCAACTCATTGTTACTGGATTAGAAAAATAAAAAGATGTAATCTGTCATCCTGTCCTCTGTTTAACGAGAGAGGTGATGGTTTCAGCGCTTGGCAGAAGAAGTGGATTGGCTTCCTCCCTGGAAGAGAGAATCAGCATGAGAACAGCCCAGCGATGACTGGCGTTAGTGATGAGGAGTGCGGTGTGAGGAGTGATGAGGAGTGCAGTGTGAGGAGTGATGAGGAGTGCGGTTTGAGGAGTGATGAGGAGTGCAGTGTGAGGAGTGATGAGGAGTGCAGTGTGAGGAGTGATGAGGAGTGCAGTGTGAGGAGTGATGAGGAGTGCAGTGTGAGGAGTGATGAGGAGTGCGGTGTGAGGAGTGATGAGGAGTGCAGTGTGAGGAGTGATGAGGAGTGCGGTGTGAGGAGTGATGAGGAGTGCGGTGTGAGGAGTGATGAGGAGTGCAGTGTGAGGAGTGATGAGGAGTGCGGTGTGAGGAGTGATGAGGAGTGATGAGGAGTGCGGTTTGAGGAGTGATGAGGAGTGCGGTTTGAGGAGTGATGAGGAGTGATGAGGAGTGCGGTTTGAGGAGTGATGAGGAGTGATGAGGAGTGGTGAGGAGTGATGAGGAGTGATGAGGAGTGCGGTGTGAGGAGTGATGAGGAGTGCGGTGTGAGGAGTGATGAGGAGTGCGGTGTGAGGAGTGATGAGGAGTGCAGTGTGAGGAGTGATGAGGAGTGCGGTGTGAGGAGTGATGAGGAGTGCGGTGTGAGGAGTGATGAGGAGTGCAGTGTGAGGAGTGATGAGGAGTGCGGTGTGAGGAGTGATGAGGAGTGATGAGGAGTGCGGTTTGAGGAGTGATGAGGAGTGCGGTTTGAGGAGTGATGAGGAGTGATGAGGAGTGCGGTTTGAGGAGTGATGAGGAGTGATGAGGAGTGATGAGGAGTGATGAGGAGTGATGAGGAGTGCGGTGTGAGGAGTGATGAGGAGTGCGGTGTGAGGAGTGATGAGGAGTGCGGTGTGAGGAGTGATGAGGAGTGATGAGGAGTGATGAGGAGTGCGGTGTGAGGAGTGATGAGGAGTGCGGTGTGAGGAGTGATGAGGAGTGCAGTGTGAGGAGTGATGAGGAGTGCGGTGTGAGGAGTGATGAGGAGTGCGGTGTGAGGAGTGATGAGGAGTGCAGTGTGAGGAGTGATGAGGAGTGCGGTGTGAGGAGTGATGAGGAGTGCGGTGTGAGGAGTGATGAGGAGTGCAGTGTGAGGAGTGATGAGGAGTGCGGTGTGAGGAGTGATGAGGAGTGATGAGGAGTGCGGTTTGAGGAGTGATGAGGAGTGCGGTTTGAGGAGTGATGAGGAGTGATGAGGAGTGCGGTTTGAGGAGTGATGAGGAGTGATGAGGAGTGGTGAGGAGTGATGAGGAGTGATGAGGAGTGATGAGGAGTGCGGTGTGAGGAGTGATGAGGAGTGCGGTGTGAGGAGTGATGAGGAGTGCAGTGTGAGGAGTGATGAGGAGTGATGAGGAGTGCGGTGTGAGGAGTGATGAATGCGATTTACCCTCTTGAAGATGCGGGTTAAGGAGCCTTGACTCTCTCCACGTCCCTTCTGGCCTTTGCTCTGTGATTTCTGCTCTCTCTGTTAATAAAGCAGACGTGCATCTGTCACTCAGGTTAGTGTTTGAGACAGGTCGCTCATGGCAAAGAAGAGGTTGATGATCATGAAAGAGGACAGATGAATTCAGAGCTACTAAAATACTATAGAGTATAATATGAAAGGGGCATTTCTTCTAAAGAGGCGAGGGAGGCAGTGTCTCCTCAGACATTGGATGAGAAAATAATAAAATAAAACATAAAAAGAGAGAAACTAAAAAGATAAAACTAAGAGTGGCGATGATTGAATGAGGAAAAGCCACATGAGAAAGGAGGCAATGAATTTCCAATTGATTGATAAAAAAGAGCTTTGGCTCCTCGTGTCAGAACACCCCTGGAGTCAGCTGTAACTGAGTGAGATGAAATTAATTCAGTTCAAATCTTTCTGTGCCGCATGAAACCAATCAAAGGCAGAGCATGATGATGCAGAATATTAGTCAGCATAATGTTAACATACATTTCTCATATGGAAATGACTGACACTTACCTTAGATTTTGGGGTAGATGGAGAAACCTAATCGGGGGAGAAACTACAATGAGAATCGTTGAAAATATGAGTATTTATTTATTGTTTGTCATACGTAAGGGACAGTGGAAAGGAGGAGAGATACGAACGATGTTTCTCAGGAAGTGCATGACGGCGCTCTCATCCGGACGGCGGCGCGGGGACGCACTCTTCCTCTGAGGAGACGCAGACAGACCTCCTCGAAAAGAGCCCTGTGAGGGAGACAGCACACTTCAGCACACTTCTACACACTTCTACACACTTCTACACAATTCTACACACTTCAACACACTCCTACACACTTCAACACAATTCTACACACTTCAACACACTCCTACACACTTCAACACATTTCTACACACCTCAACACACTTCTACACATTTCAACACAGTTCTACAACACACTTCAAGTCACTTCTATAGCACACTTCTACACACTTCAACACACTCCTACACACTTCAACACATTTCTACACACCTCAACACACTTCTACACACTTCAGCACATTTCAACACAGTTCTACAACACACTTCTACACACTTCAAGTCACTTCTATAGCACACTTCTACACACTTCTACACATTTCAACACAGTTCTACAACACACTTCAACACACTTCTACGCACTTCAACGGACCTGACTACCCAGGGCCCCGTCTAGGGAGAGGGCCCTTTGAAATCCCATCAATTTAAAAAAAAAAATTTTTTTTAACCTAATTAGAATTAATTGGGCCCTCCAATTGATTTCATTAATAATCATTTAAAAAAAATATTGACCAAAATGAACTCAGTGCCAGACACTCTGGACCCCCTTCCGAATGGTTTAGTCCGCAACGCGTCGACCGCCCATAGACGCAGCGGGCGGCAAACAAGTAATAACGCAGTCAGTGAGTCTAGACTAGAGCCTGATCTGATCATGCTGTGCAAAAAGCCCAAATCGGGCTTTCAAAAAAAGAAAGAGAGGAAAGAAAAAGACAGGAGGCAGAATGCGGGGAAGCAGCTGATGACTGATTTCTTCCCAAAAGGTGAACTGAGTTTGCTATATGCACCTAATGTTACATCTAATTAAAGTTAACGTAGTCAACTCCAGACAGCTGCTGCTAATGCAGGGTTCCAGACTGCGACCAAATTGGTCTCATATGCGACCATTTTTTTGAGAATTTGATTGTGCGAGTTAAAATTGTATGTGATGTGGTCGCGTCGCATATGTACGAGTGGACACCGACCGTTGTATCAGCTGCTGCAGACTGCAGTCCGTAACTTATGTTCAAAACGAACGAGTAGGCTACATCATGACTCCATTTTCCAAACCGTGTTTTTGACTTATCCTGAATCACTACAGTAACGTTACGCCTGTTATAAGTGTTTATATTCGGACTATTTTTTTTATCCCGGATTCCCGGTGTTGACTCGGATGCGTTTCCCAGTGACTGCGTGACTCGCCATAGACATTAATGGAGAGAAGTAGCTCCGGCAACAGTGTTCTTCCGCAAGACACATAGACGTCACGCGGAACGCGCCAATTACGAATTCATGAATAAAAATATAAAAATGAAAATGTCTCAGGAAACAAATTATTACAAAATGCAGGAGGTAAGGAGTGTGAGATTTCTGATAATAAATTTGAAAACAAAAAATCTGTTTTAGCTTGTTGTAAAACTCTTTTTAGCTTGTTGTAAAAATCTTTTAAAATGTAATGTACATTTAAATGTTTAATGATTTTTAAAAGATAGAAATATGATGCTAATAGAAAAATGACAGACACAGAAGATTATGATTCAACTGTAAATAGATAGATTGAATGTAATTCAAATGTAAAATTCTTAAAATTACAGATTAAAATTACTGTCCAAAATCCATGAAAATCCTGAAATTTGGCAATGATGATTAATATATTACTGGTATTTATGGTAAGCCTTTGCTGGCTTTGGTCCATTAAAACCACTATTCATCGGCATGCATTGATTAATCCCATGGCATGTAGCAAAAAAAAATAAAAAATAAAATGCTGGTGCGACCAACTGAGAAAGTTGGTGGCATCAGTTTAACCTGGTTTCTGAGGGTACAGTTGTCTCTCGTGTTCTTGTGTTCTCCTATTCAAAAATAAATGTTTTTCTTTTAAAACTTGCATCAGTATCATGGATCAAAATGTTAGTACACAAAACCGATGTAGCCTAAGGTTTAAAGGTATTTGAGCACAAGTAGACCAAATGCATCAATTCAGGTGGTGAATGAAAGAACCAGTCATTACTATAATCTGTTTTTATTATTTAAACACTGTTTATACTTGTTTATATTCAAATAATTAAAAAAATACATTTCATTCAAAATGTAATTTTCACTTTGCTAACCCGCATCGTACAATGCCATGTGTAGGGGGCCCACTAACATTGAGAGTGTTCAGGGCCCAGAATTTGGTGCTACGCCCCTGCCCTAATCAAACACACCTGAACAACTAATCAAGGTCTGAAGGGTCACTGCAGCGACACACGTGAGTTTTCATCAGGGTTGTTCACCAACATTCGGCACAATTCTGCACTCATTGGAGTCACTTCAAAGATTTTACATTCCCAAAGTTATCATATCAGGACAGTGATGTGACAGAACTCAAAAGTATTGAGGTAACAGCTCATACAAACAAAACACGAGACCTCGTTATATCATAAAGGTTTAAAAACTCTCCTTCTGCCTCATCGCGTTTGTTCTTTATATTGCCTGTGCATAAATTCACACTATGAATAAACAATACTTTTAATCATTTTAATAAATATACTTACTTTAATGTTCTCGACGTTTACTTCCGTATGACTCGTTCTGTGTGGCTTCTTTTCATTGTTCTGTAGTGCATCGGGTCGGTTCGGGCCCATGATCTGTTCTCACTGGAGTCTGATATCGCCAATATTAAATCGACAATGTGAACAGCTAAACGGATCTGAGCAACTGAGCCTTAGGCTACTGTATGTTCACACTGACAGTCCAAATCCGGTTATTTGTGTATCGGATTAGATCAGAAGTCTGCGCTGGATGTCGTCTGAGGCTTTATCCCGTCGGCTCTGACGTGTTTTTATTGTATTGTCGTTTTCTGCTCGACCGGCTCAATTATACAATCTTGTTTCTGCAGCGACTTCAGCATGTTTCCTATATCAAGGTCTAGTTTTACATGGCGTGAGAGAGGAACATAAACCATAAGAAATCCGATCCGACTGAGATGGATTTCCAGAAATTTGGATTTCAAACCACATATTCATTTAGCTCGAAAACGATTTGTTAAAATCACATTTCATGTGATTTACTGAACATGCTCCAGTCGATTAACTGAACATGCTCCTCCCGTGTTAATTAGGTTAATTATCAGAATGTGCTTCTCCCAAACTTTGTTAATAAAACATCATATATTAATTAGGTTACTTGACTGGAGGCAATGAAGGCTACCAATCAATGTCATCATGGCCTTATTAATATTCAGTAGAGCCTTTTGACCGTGTTATTGTACAAATCTTCCTTCCTTCTTATTAATGTTTCCTTGTCCATTTGAACTCATTATGTGTTTGTCTTTGGATAGTCCACCCAAAAAATTTTTAATTTACTCTCCCTTATGTCTTTCCAATCCTGCAAAACACAGAATAACATATTTTGAAGAATGTTGGTACTGTATATTTTGGAAATAAAATGTTTGGTTCCAACATTCTACAAGATATCTTCTATTGTGTTCAGACGCATGTCGGCCACCGTTTACGAGCACTAATTATGAACCTGAAGTGAATCTCACAGTATTTTACACAGTATCTGGCGTGAGTTTTCAGAGAGGTCAGGGATGAGGTCAGCAGCGGGCCCAGTACAGCTCTGGACACACATTCTCATCATATTAAAATACCAAGCTTTAACTCATTTTTCCTGATGGTAAATAAAGAAAACATATAATTTAAACAACTAATTTATTCAAACCAATGGAATATTTGTAGCACAACGTTTTCGTTTACAATGATTTGTTAAAATACTGTTAAACCAGAGGAAAACCCCTAACTCTCGATGTGTTTCAGGCTCTCCTAGAACAGGTTTTCCTGCTTGAATGTTGATTATTCTCCTCATATTCTCCATTGTTGCGGCTCCTCTCTTCCCAGTCTGTCAGTAACGCTCTGTTTACTTCCTGTCTCTATGAAGCCCCTCCTCCTGAAAGCACACTGTGCTCTGATTGGTCAGCTGGAGCAGTGTGTTGTGATTGGTCGAGTGTGTTTGGGAAATGTCCCGCCCCTTTCCTTAACCGCCAGTTTAACACACTACTAACTAACTCAACCAGGCCCCGCCCCTTTATTCTGCGCATTAATTATTATAATGAGGAATATTGTGACGGGAGAAACTCAAAACTACAATGGAGGCGTTTCAGGAGTTCAGGAGCACTGACACTGATATAGATTTGCAGAGCTCATGCTCAAACAGCAACGTCTTATTTTTATATCTTAAATATTATTATGAATGAGTTAAAGATTTTAGTCATTCTGCGTAGTTGTGCTTGCAGTCGATTATTTGATTTGTGATAATAACACAATGAAACATGACAATTTGTGCAACATTTTAGTCCAGTCTGTCAAACAAATAAATGATGAACACATGCTAAAACAAGAGAGAACCGACAGAATATTAATAACTGATTGTGTCAGTCAATGTTTGCTTTTTCCTGTCGGATTTTTTATACGTTTTAATGGATTTTTTTTGGCATAGTAAAATAAAACCTATAGCTGTAATTTAACTTTATTTGCAAAACAATTTTGTCAGATAAATACCTTAACCAAGTTTAATGTTTTGTTCTTCCCTATTTAAAATATACCATGTTTTCCTCATATTTCACCGGTTTAAGAAAGCTCAATAAAATCACTAGAGTCCGGAGAGGACTCTATTGACCCTTCAGGGACGATGTTGTTAACATCATATGAATTAGCAGATTTCGGTCAGTACAATATAATCAGACTTTTGGACAACCGGTTATATTAACCCTTTTCATTAATAAGTTTTGAGGACAAAGCCGGCTGCTCTTTCTGTCCGCGAGCCAGGAGAGGAAAGTTCAGCTGATTATCTTGTAAAATCATGTTATAGATCTTATTGTGAATGTTTAGTTAAAACAATAAAAGCTTCTTCCGTTTCATCACTTAAATAACATTGAAGCGCGGATATATCTGCTGATCTATATCCTAAAACTTGAAATCTTTCGAAATATTGATGATAATAAAGCCATATACATCTCAATATTTTTGATGTTGCTCTAGAATGATTAAAAAAGGTGATTTTATTTTTCCCCCCAATTAAACTCAAGCAGATTTGGACAAACACTTATTTTGTTAAAGCAAATTCAAAATGTTTAGTGCAAGTAAAAAAAAAGCAGACTTTTCATTAATAATCTTAATTTTCAACAATATTTGCAATATTCACGATACATAATAATAAAGATGATAATATATCGCCCAGCCCTAAAACATGAAGCATAGCATTATTACTCTCAGTAAAGCTGCTTTAAAACGAGGCAAACATTTGGTTTCATAGTGACCCCTCACCCCTGTATAATGTGCGTTTTGTGTGCAATACGGAACAAAAGATGCAGTCATGATATTAGATAAATAAACAAAACAGTCAGTGTTGATGATGTTAGATACACTTTAATCAAGCAAATGTGAAAAAGCTGAAGACAGGAACAGCGTCAGGGTTACAGATACACACAGTGTTTAGGGGTTACAGGTGCGTTCACACACACACTTACTGTTACAGACCAGTTCCCTGAGGCGTGATCGACGGACAACACTATTATACAGCAGGAACACACACTCTCACGACCATAATCATAATCATAATCATAATCACGTTAGGCACAGCCGCTTCTGACCAGCGTTTGGCACTTTAAACACAAGGACTTACACACACACACACACACACACACGAGGAGATCTCGTTTCACACTCTAACGGATTAAATATCTGGGAATTTCAGAAGAAAAAAATATTCACCTCCCTCTTGTGTGGTCTTAAAAGTTAAGGCTTTAGAAATTGCATAAATGCACAAGCATAAAAAATCATTTCCATTTTTGAAAGCAAGCCTCCGTCAGTACCGTGGAAAACCCTGAGGCGTTAGACTGGATCCTAATGTGGATATAAAACACACGCTCAGCGCTCGCTCGTGTGATATACTGTCTGAAGAGCTCACACACACACACACACACACACACTGTACCGTCTGTGCTGAACTATACTGTCAGTGAAGATTGGACAAACACTCGATTTTGTTCTGTACAGGCATTTCAAATATCTGAAAATCTTATAAAAGCAAAAAGTCACGTTTATAAACATAATTCTCACGATCGTTGAACCACAGCAAAACCCCACAACCCCCCGAGCCGCAGCTTTACTCGGGATATATGAGATGAAAGATTACAGTCAGGTCCAGCAGAAAGCCCAATCCTCACCTTTCCCTTCTTCTTCTTCTCCCCCCCGAAGAACTTTCCGAGCTGGTCCATGACGGTGGGGCTCTTCTTGCTGCGGCCCAGCCGGAGGGTGGACTGCGAGGAGCTAGCGGATGCCATGAGTGTCTGAGGGAAGCGAGGCGGGCGAGAGAGCTCTACTCGAGGTCCTCCTGGATGGTCTGCAGCTCGTCCGACTCCGAGGGCCGGTCCGTGAAGGTGTTGTCCTCTCGCCCCGGGGCGTCCCGAGAGAACAGGCGGGTCAGGTGTGGGCGGGGCCCGTCGGGGTCAGGGGTCGTGCCGCTCGACTGCTCCGTCGTGGACTCGCTCAGACTCTTGCTGGAAGAGCCATTGTTCTGGTTCAGGTCCGCCTCTCCCTCTCCTGAACACACACACCATTGTCATCAACACTGAATCATCACTTTTCACAAACCATTAGGGGTGTGCCCTTCTCTTTTCACTGGGGGCTTAGTTGGGGACATTTAATATAACTTTCCACAATGATATTGAATCATCACTTTCATGAGGAAATACTAGAGGTGTGTCGCAATATATCGCAATAATATTGTGTATAGTTCATCCAAAGTAAAAATGTTTTAGTGTCACATTAAACTACTATATAATGTTGATTATAATGTATAATAATGAATATCTGTGGGACTGATAATGGCAGATGTCTGATGTTACCAGTATAAAGTGGCCTTTATTATATTAAATATATCCAGTCAGTGACAGAGATCATCATATTCATCTACAATAATTCTGTGTTCATCTTCAGAATCATGAATATTGTTATTCTGGAGTCTCTATTGTCCTGCGTTGGGTTTCAGAACCAAGTCCATCCTATTCATTTACACACACACTGAACACCACATTTAGCATTTAATCAACAGGACATTTTTGGTTGACCTTTAATCATGTATCTTGAAGTATACGGTGATGTATATTGAATCATGAGGTGAGGGAATCGTTAAGGCCTGTTCACACCAGGACGAATTTCGCCCGCGTTATTCGTCGACGTTTAACGCCTCGTGACTAAACAATGGGCGCCAATGTGAGTGTTCACACCGACGCGAAAAACGCCACGCGTAAAAGCGTCATTTTTAAAAAACGCCTCGGGTTCGTTTTTTTGGTTTGACGCGCCGCGTCAACCTATCCGACCAACGAGATTGGCGGATTTGCTCACGTGTCTGGTACTTCTGAAGTTACAGTAAAACACAAGTTGAGGGCGCTCAAACACAAAACGGTCTTGCCGAGCACACATACGGCGAAGAAGAGATAAGATACCTACTGTATGGGCAAGATGAATGTTGAGCTGCTGGTCTCGTAGCACAAAGAGCTATAAGAAAATATTTATATTAGTATTTCTGTAATAATATAGTATAGGGTGACCAACAGTCCTGTTTTCCCTGGACATGTGTAAAACGGTCACTTTGTGCTTTACAGAAATCTGAGTTGAGATGAGAACTGCATATAGTGTCAGTTAGATTTTGACAAGTGAGGAGAGGAGAACCGCTCTGCCGACTCTTTGTATTCTTTCTTTTATTTTATTTTTCTATTGTGACCAGATGTTTGTTTGTTTGTTTTCTCTCGCTCGATCCCCATGTATCATGAGGAGGACGAGTGTGACGTTTGAGTGGTTTTATTAAACGCGGGGAAATACGACAACTCTCGTCTCTCGTGCATCTGTTCATCCGACAACTAGTGCTATGTTTTTATCTCTGGGCAACATCTCAACTTTGCGTTACACACGTCCTGTTTCCACGTCCTGTCCTGACTGTTTTTAAGTGATGAAAATGTCCTGGTTCTCAAAAAAACTGCTGGGAAAGATCAGTCCTACAGCAAAATATAGATGGACAAACAACCCAGATAGCAAACTGACATTGAAACAACGTTGATCTGACATTGTTTTGCTCATCGAATTAACGTTGAACCAACGTCAGACGCGTCATTCTTTCAAAACTAACGGAAAATCAACTTGAAATCAACGCGTTGTTTCAACGTTATGAAAGCAAACCAATTTTCGATTTTCATTTAGCTTTGAAGAATGCCGCGTCTGACGTTGGTTCAACGTTAATTCGATGAGCAAAATCAACGTTGTTTAAATGTCATGAGAGACGTCGTTTCCACGTTGATTCAATGTCAGTTTGCTGTCTGGGAAGGTGGACGAGGAAGAAACAAGATAAAGAGGATGAAAACTAAAGATATAAATAGATTTTGTTAGTTCGTTTTTGTAAGTTTGTGAGAGCTATTTTTTGTTACATTTGGAGGCATTTCTTTTAGTTATTTATTATTTAGGCCTATATATTTTTCTAATACAGAAGACATTATTTCTATCATTATTTCATTCGGTTTTTTTCTATCTGTCATAATAAAACATTGAGACATGAATATGATCACCCTAGTATAGTATTCTATTATTATTTCTGTTTTACATTAAGCGCCATCTAATGTCAGGGAATGAATTTGCATGTTCATTCGGCTTATCGTCAGCGAAAAACGCTTGGGTGTGAACACAAAAAACGCTGACGAATAACGCGCGCTGATATTCGTCCCGGTGTGTACGGGCCTTTACACTCCCTGAAACGATCCGTCGTAACACGTGTAGTGATGGGTCATTCATTAACGATCCGGTCTTTGCGTGTGTCACATGACAAATGAGCCAAAGACTCGCAAGGTAAATTAAATATTTATGTTTCCTGTGAATTATTTCAGCCTGCATTATAATGATCTCTTCATTGGGGTGCGGACTGATGGGTCAGTGAACATGAGGTTCCCCGCGAGCTCCTCCGGCCCGAGTTTAGGGAAGCATCGGGTCCATCGCAGACGTCCAATGCACTACTGAGGCGGTGTTTTGCCCGATGAGAAGTTGATCTCTTTTCATTTCTCAAACTGTTTTAATTTTCCTCGCTTTTATTTGGTGATTATTTTAATTCCGGTGTAAAGCACTAAGTGCGCTTTATAGATAAACTTGCCTCGCCTTAATTCAGAATATGATCAAGATAGTGTGTGGATGTGTTCGGGGAATCTGGCTGTTAAAAGTATAACATTTAAATCCACTTAGATGAACCAAATGACTCGAATAAAGACTCTTTCATCTTGCTGAACGAGAGAGTCGGTGAAATGATCCGAACTGCCCATCGCTCCTGACACCATGGTGGTCTTCTCCACAGGTTTGTTCCCCAGGAGGTCGTCAGGTTTGAAACACAAAGCCTCGACTGTACCGCACAACACAAGAGAATCTGAACTGACTCTAGTGTTCCTCACAGAGACTCTTTGTCCTCCACAAAGTTATTGCAGAAGGACAAAGGGGACAGTGTGACTGGAATAACTTCCCCAGGCCAGATTCTGCACATTCTCTGCCCAGTGAAACTCATCTCGTTTCTCCTGTCCATCATGTAACGTGTGGCGGATACGAATCCCTCATGAAGGTCCAAACGTGGTTTTGTCTTATTACAAATGACAAATTTGCATCATTTTTTTTGGTCAAAAGCAGAGCTGTGCAATGATTAATTGCATCCAAAATAAAATGTGTTATATCAAATATTTCTATTTATATTTAATGTAAATTGGTAACACTTTACAATAGTTAACATTAGTTTAATGTATTTGCCAACATGAACTAACAATGAGCAATCTTTTACACCTGTCCATGTCTTTTCATGTTAACAAATACAACCTTTGAATTTAATAATGTATAAGTAAATGTTAAAATGAATTTTAACTAAGATAAATGCTGTAGAACTATTGCTCATTCTTAGTTCATAAGGTAGTTAACTAATGAGTGTTACGAGTGTACTAATGAGTGTTATGAGTGTATATAAATACATGCGAGTATTTATATATACAAAATAATATCCACAGTACACACACATATATGATGTAAACGCAAACCTTTATTTGGGATGCTATTAATATTTTCACAGCCCTACTCAAACGCAGTGGTGGAGGAAGTACTGCATCTCAGTACTTAAGTAAAAGTAAAAATAACCAGATAAATATTTACTTTAGTAAAAGTAGAAGTAACACAATGACAACCATACTTAAGTAAAAAGTACCTGATTTTAAATGTACTTTAAGTATTAAAAGTAAAAGTACTTGCATAACAATTGATTCTCTTAATGACTATTTTCTAATGATTAATAAAACATTTAATTCTAACTCATTCAACCTAATACTCCTATAATGATGTTCAATAATGATGGAAAAAAATTGTTGTCACCATTTCTGAAACAAGCTTGCAGTTAGGCAATATAAACCATCCTTATCCTTACTAACTTATATATTAATAACTATGTTTGGCAGTAAACGCGATTAATTTATGGTGTAATTCTGAACCTCTTGGCTTGCCATGTTTCCTATGCACGTAAAAACAAATTTTCGCGTATAAATTGCACGATAAACACACTGTGTGCGAGACGCATTTAGTTGATGTATCTATGGCAACCAAACGTCACTGGTGAGACAAACGTGTAACGAACGGACGGTCAGATTACGTTTTGGCAGGGGAAAAACTGATCAGAAAATGTAATGAAAATGTAACAGAAGCTGTAGAAATGTAGTGGAGTAGAAAGTAGAATAATTGCTGCAAAATGTAACGAAGTAAAAGTAAAAAGTATGCACTATTTATTCTACTTAAGTAAAGTAAAGTCACAAAGTATTTGTACTTCGTTACATTCCACCACTGCTCAAACGTGGAACTGAAGCTGAATTCTAAATTAGATAATAATAACGTCTCAGCTACGTATGTAGCCCTCGTTCCCTGAAAGAGGGAATGGAGATGTTACGTCAGAACGTCCGACTAATGGGGTCTCGCCCGAGATACCAAACCCCTTCGAGTTGTAAAAAACAAGCCAATGGTACGCACAGTACCTTGGTCTGCGGAATTTGTGTCGCAAGTCCCGCTCGCTGTATGTGTGTATAAGTATATGTATATGCATTCTACGTTACATCAGAACGTCTGACCAATGCGGTCCTATCCAAAACGCCACAATGTTTGTCTTGCAGTGCCTTGCGCTAGCCACGGCTCCCTGTGGTGAGGCCCGCAAAAGCGAAGGGCTAAGCTTAACGCAAGAGTTCCCAAGGTACACAGGGTAGCAAATTCTATCAGGAAAATGCCAGCATGATGCCTACCCAGAGGGAGGACTTAGGAATAAACACATGAACCACCTAGGCGGAATATATATGGAAGATCTCGGAGGTAACCCAGCCAGAGGGTGGAGTATATTTCAGCCTCAGAGAGGCAAGAGTGGTCTTGCCAAGGGAAAGACACGTCCCAAGCAGGGGAATCGCAACACCTACTCCGACGCGAGGGCTGGGCAACGGGGGCAGCACACAGGTGTTAGACGTCAACAGTGCTGGAGGAACCCAGGGTTCAGAACTGTGGAACTCACCTGAGGAAATTACCGCACAAATCCAGTCCGTGAAGGGGAATGGTGCAGCCAATGAATTACACTGAGCAGGTCCTACTTACTGGCGGGTATACTGGAGGACACTGCCTCTATATGGATATTATAAAATCTTGCAAATGTGTTCGGTGTCGGTCAGCCCACAGCTGTTAGCGAGGTCTGTTAGCGAGGTGCCGAGTGTCAACGCCCGGGAGGAAGCAACACTCCTGCTCGAGTGTGCTTTCACCCCTGGGGGCAGACCTTAGTCTTGGTAGGCCAAGGTTTTAGCATCCACTATCCAGTGGGACAACCTCTGCTTGGAGACGGCCTTTCCCTTCAGCTGGCCTCCGGAACAGACAAAGAGCTGGTCTGAGGGCCTGAAACACTGCGTAGGTAAGCGTGGAGGGTGCGTACTGGACAGTCCAGATCACAAGGACAAATGCATTCAAAAATGAGTTTGGGCATTAACATCGCAAGGAACGCAGGTCCAGGATTGGGCGTAACCCACAGCTTTTCTTGGGTACAATATAGTAGGGGCTGTAAAATCCGCACTTCACGTTGGCTGGAGCGACTGGCTCGATCGCACCCTTAGGGCTGTGACCTCCGCTCGCATGACAGGGTGCCCATGAAGCGGACTGCCCGAAACCTGGGGGGACGCCCCGCGAATTGAATCGCATAGCTGATACTGATTGTTTGGATGAGCCAGTGGGACGGGATGGAAAGCTCTAGCCAGGCTCCCAGGAACCGGACCAGCGGGGTCAGAGGAACTACAGGCGTACCCGCCATGGGGAAGCAAGATGGAGCAGACGGCCCTGACATGGGAGGCATGACTAGACAGAGAGAGCCAGAGAGCTGGCGACCGGGGAAGAGAACAGCGAGGCTTTGCGTCATCCGTGCCCTCTTGGGACCCAGAGGCAGAGTTTGTGTTTGTTCTTTCTTCAACAAATTGAACAGGATAGCCGCTTAGCCTGGTGTTTGCGAGGCTTAGGGGTGGAGACACTGTATCTCAGGCTGTGGCCAGGGTGGAGGCTGTTGCTGTGGCCTTGCGGTAGCAGAGGGCAGAATATGTTTAATCGGCTTAGACTGCTTCTGGGTGGCCGAGAACTGCTGAGTAAAGTCCTCGACCACACTGCCAAAGAGGCCAGCCTGGGAGATAGGGGATTTGAGGAAATGGATTCACTCAGACTCCCGCATGTCTGCCAGGATAAGCCATAGGTGGCATTCCTGGACCACAAAGTGTAAATCACCTGGCCCAGAGACCACGAAATGACCTTCGTTGCTCATAGGGAGAGGTCGGTAGCAGTGCGTACCTCCTGCATAAGCCCTGGGTCTGCACTGCCTTCGTGCATCTGTTTAAGTGCCTTGGCCTTGTGGACCTGCTGGAGGGCCCTAGCATGCAAAGCAGAGGAGGCCTGACCTGTTGCTTTGTAAGCCTTGGCCACAAGAGTGGACGAGAACTTACAGGGTTTGGACGGGTGCTTGGGGTTTCCGTGCCAGGTGGAGGCGCTCTGAGGACACAGTTGCATCGCAACAGAGCGCTCCACTAGGGATACCCCAGTATAGCCCTTGGCCGCCCCGACATTGAGGGCAGTGAAGGCGGAGGCAGCCCCCAAACACTTACAGGCATTCAGAGGTGCTCTCCACAAACTGGTGACTTCCTCATGCACTTCCGGGAAGAATGGAACTGGAGGCGTGCGCTGACCCCAAGGACTAGTCATCCAGACTTGAGCGCTCAGGGCACGGTGGAGGGTTCGACTCGAGCCCGATGCTCTCGACTGCCTGGGCTAGCATGGCCGTCAGCTCTGGATCAGACTCGGGCAAAGCCATCGTCCCATCGCCTTGTGGCGATCTACATCTGATCATCTGCCGGTGCCCCGAATGAAACGCTGGGTCTTTACGCTAAATATACACTAAACACACACACAGATAGAGAAAGCCTAAAATGATGACCCCCAGCCTAAAAACAGAATTATTGTAGATGAATATGATGATCTCTGTCACTGACTGGATATAATTAATATAATAAAGGCCACTTTATACTGGTAACATCAGACATCTGGCATTATCAGTCCCACAGATATTCATTATTATCCATTATATTCAACATCATATATAGTAGTTTAATGAAGTACTGACACTAAAAAATCCTCATAAACTTTCATTTTGGTTGAACTATACACAGCACATATTGTCAGTATCCACGATACATATTGGTGCATGTTTGTATTGTTATTGTATTATATTGTGACAGCCCTAGTTTGTGGTCATGTTGTTGTGGTCTGCATGAGGTTTGAGCGAGGTTATGTCCCACACACACTGGAGCAGTGGGCCGAGGAACGGGAAGCATGTCTCTGAGAGGAGCTTCAGGCATGCGGCTCGAGTCCAGAACTCCCACCGCTGCTCCAGTCCCTGTATAAGCACATTCATGAGGAGCGGAGGAGCCCACGGCACACACACAGGCCCTCGTCTGTTCCAGCACAATCCCTGACTCCGACTACTGCAGTCCAACCGAACATGCAGGACCATTCAAACCTTGAACGGTTTCTGCTTACATTTCCTGGCCAAGATCTGGCCTTTTTTAACATTGCAGTCAAACTATTTTGCACAATTTTTGAGACTACATTCCTATGATAGATGATCAATGGCTACAGAAACAATAAAAACACTTTGCGGTTCCAGTGTTTGTATGGAAACTCGAATGAGATGTGCTCAGAATCTACTGACACACACTCTGTGATTCTGGAGTGTGGATTACCGGCGGAGCAAATACATATACTCGCACTCAATAAACATTAGTGAGAACTCATAGCCGAGGGTTTCATAAGGGGAGAACTGCATGTTTCTGATACATATTTATGGATTGAATCCAACCTCATCTGTGTGTGTGTTTTGTGGTCGAGGGATTTCCCTTGAGGTGATTTAAAAGTTGTTTTATTTTTTATTTTTGCTGTATATATAAAAGTGTTAGATGCACTTTTATAATGGATAGATGCACTTTTATGATGGATAGATGCACTTTTATGATGGACAGATGCACTTTTATGATGGATAGATGCACTTTTATGATGGACAGATGCACTTTTATGATGGATAGATGCACTTTTATGATGGATAGATGCACTTTTATGATGGACAGATGCACTTTTATGATGGAGAGATGCACTTTTATGATGGATAGATGCACTTTTATGATGGACAGATGCACTTTTATGATGGATAGATGCACTTTTATGATGGACAGATGCACTTTTATGATGGATAGATGCACTTTTATTCTGGATAGATGGACTTTTATGATGGATAGATGCACTTTTATGATGTTAGATGGACTTTTATGATGGATAGATGCACTTTTATGAAGGACAGATGCACTTTTATGATGATAGATGCACTTTTATGATGGATAGATGCACTTTTATGAAAGATAGATGCACTTTTATGATGGACAGATGGACTTTTATGAAGGACAGATGCACTTTTATGATGGACAGATGGACTTTTATGATGGACAGATGGACTTCTATGATGGATAGATGCACTTTTATGATGGATAGATGCACTTTTATGAAGGACAGATGCACTTTTATGATGGATAGATGGACTTTTATGATGGACAGGTGCACTTTTATGATGGATAGATGCACTTTTATGATGGACAGATGCACTTTTATGATGGATAGATGCACTTTTATGATAGACAGATGCACTTTTATGATGGACAGATGCACTTTTATGATGGAAAGATGGACTTTTATGATGGATAGATGCACTTTTATGATGGACAGATGCACTTTTATGATGGATAGATGCACTTTTATGATGGACAGGTGCACTTTTATGATGGATGGATGCACTTTAATGATGGATAGATGCACTTTTATGAAGGACAGATGCACTTTTATGATGGATATATGCACTTTTATGATGGATAGATAGACTTTTATGATGGACAGATGCACTTTTATGATGGATAGATGGACTTTTATGATGGATAGATGCACTTTTATGAAGGACAGATGCACTTTTATGATGGACAGATGCACTTTTATGATGGATAGATGCACTTTTATGATGGATAGATAGACTTTTATGATGGACAGATGCACTTTTATGATGGATAGATGCACTTTTATGAAGGACAGATGCACTTTTATGATGGATAGATGCACTTTTATGATGGATAGATAGACTTTTATGATGGACAGATGCACTTTTATGATGGATAGATGGACTTTTATGATGGATAGATGCACTTTTATGAAGGACAGATGCACTTTTATGATGGGCAGATGCACTTTTATGATGGACAGATGCACTTTTATGATGGACAGATGCACTTTTATGATGGATAGATGGACTTTTATGATGGATAGATGCACTTTTATGAAGGACAGATGCACTTTTATGATGGATAGATGGACTTTTATGATGGACAGATGCACTTTTATGATGGACAGATGCACTTTTATGATGGATAGATGCACTTTTATGATGGATAGATGCACTTTTATGAAGGACAGATGCACTTTTATGATGGACAGATGCACTTTTATGATGGACAGATGCACTTTTATGATGGATAGATGCACTTTTATGAAGGACAGATGCACTTTTATGATGGGCAGATGCACTTTTATGATGGACAGATGCACTTTTATGATGGACAGATGCACTTTTATGATGGATAGATGGACTTTTATGATGGATAGATGCACTTTTATGAAGGACAGATGCACTTTTATGATGGATAGATGGACTTTTATGATGGACAGATGCACTTTTATGATGGACAGATGCACTTTTATGATGGATAGATGGACTTTTATGATGGACAGATGCACTTTTATGATGGACAGATGTACTTTTATGATGGATAGATGCACATTTATGAAGGACAGATGCACTTTTATGATGGACAGATGCACTTTTATGATGGACAGATGCACTTTTATGATGGACAGATGTACTTTTATGATGGATAGATGCACATTTATGATTGACAGATGCACTTTTATGATGATAGATGCACTTTTATGATGGACAGATGCACTTTTATGACGGACAGATGCACTGTTATGATGGACAGATGCACTTTTATGACGAATAGATGCACTTTTATGATTGACAGATGCACTTTTATGATGGATAGATGCACTTTTATGATGGACAGATGCACTTTTATGATGGTCAGATGCACTTTCATGCTGGATAGATGCACTTTTATGATGATAGATGCACTTTTATGAAGGACAGATGGACTTTTATGATGGACAGATGGACTTTTATGATGGACAGATGGACTTCTATGATGGATAGATGCACTTTTATGATGGATAGATGCACTTTTATGATAGATGGATGCACTTTTATGAAGGACAGATGCACTTTTATGATGGATAGATGGACTTTTATGAAGGACAGATGCACTTTTATGATGGATAGATGCACTTTTATGATAGATGGATGCACTTTTATGAAGGACAGATGGACTTTTATGAAGGACAGATGCACTTTTATGAAGGACAGATGCACTTTTATGATGGATAGATGCACTTTTATGAAGGACAGATGCACTTTTATGATGGACAGATGCACTTTTATGAAGGACAGATGCACTTTTATGATGGACAGATGCACTTTTATGATGGACAGATGCACTTTTATGGACTTCAAAACAGAAATGTCCACTCACTGCCATTATAAAGCTTGGTAGTACACATACACACCTAGGATGGATTGAGGGCAAGTAAATCATGGGCTAATTTTCATTTCTGTGTGAACAGCCATCTCATAAATACTGCATGTTTAATGATCAAATAAGACAAATGTTGTTTAAAATATGTATAGCAGTATTATAGTACTTTTATTAATATTCTGAATTAGCATATTTATATGCTATCTAATTTAATCTAATATCATCTATAGATAATCTATATTTATAAGTTTTATAGTTTTCATGCTAATTTTAGTCTAATTGTTAGTTTAACTCATGAGCTGTATTTCATTGCTTGCTATTTATGTTTACATTTTTATTTTACTTTTTATTTTATTTCCTATTAATAATTTTAATGCTTCATTTTAAACTTATTTTTGCCTTATATTGCCAAGACAACATTTCTAATTTTGATTTAGTTTGAGTTTTTCAGCTGATATTTCTATTGTGCTCCACTGAACAGAGATGTTGTAGTCGTTTAACCCTGAGCGATGACGCTGAACAGTGAACAGTGAGGCAGTGATGAGGAGATACTCAACAATATCAGCTCACACACACACACACACACACTCAGTGAACAGTGAGGCAGTGACAGAGGAGATTCTCAACTGTATCAGCTGTTGAATATGGAGGCAGGAGCCGGTGCCAGCTGGAGTTCTCTCCATACACTGCTGATTCACACACACACACTGATACACACACTCATCCACACACAGACACTCACTCACTCAAACACACACACACTTGCAGTTTTTTAGGGTTGTAATAAACCTTCACATGATCTCTGATGCGTGAGATGATCCCCTATAAACATTAACACGCTTCACATCTTCAGAGATGGATCTATAACTCTATATAACTCTATATAACTCTATATATAACTCTATAACTCTGTTCCTACACTCCTGTTCGAACGGCCGGAACACGATCAGTTTTACCGTTTCTGAAAGAGCCTCTTCTGCTTTATTTGATCAGAAATACAGTAAAAACAGTCAAATATTATTACAGTGTTACACACTCTTTCAGAAACAGTCAGCCATCTCACGTGTGTGTGTGTGTGTGTGTGTGTGTGTGTGTGTGTGTGTGTGTGTGTGTGTGTGTGTGTGTGTGTGTCTCCTTACCAAACACCTCGTCCTGTGCCTCCGGCGATTCTGCTGACATCTGATCAGATCCGGTGGAGGATCCCTGAAAACACACACACACACACACACACACAACACTTTACTTTCACAACCAAATACTGATCAAATAAAACTGTGTGTGTGTAAGAGAGTGTGTGTGAGTTGTTACTTTTTGACAAATCTAGTGTGTGTGTGTGTGTGTGAGCATGTGTGTGAGCTAACATACTGTACACACACACACACACTTCTCGTGACTGTAAAGCATCTCTGCTTTGTCTTTTTGAAATGTAAAATTAGGATAAAAACACTAAAGACTGCATATTTATATTACTGAGTAAGTGTGTGATTACACCGTTGAAAAACACACTTCAATCACGCAGTGTGTGTAACTCAGTATAAGGTGGTGTGTGTGTAACTCAGTATAAGGTGGTGTGTGTGCAGTGGCGTAGCCAGGGGAGGGGCCATGGGGGCACTGGCCCCTCCTGAAAACTGATTGGCCCCCCAGTGTGCCCCCACCCTTCTAATTGTCTGTCACTCAAAAATTCATATCATAATCTTTCAGCTTGTAGTAGAATAATTCATGATTCCGCGTCGCGCGATGCTTCTCAAAACCACACGGTAAGTTGATATATATTATACAGCTTATTATTCACCCTGCTGAGGGGAATGTGCTAAAGCCTGGAGTGGAGCGAAAGCACGTTCCTCTCTCCACTCTAAGCATTTTGTAATCACTTCGCTAATGGTCCACTCCGGTTTTTCAATTCCCGCTCACGGAAAAACTGCTCCATGTTCACTCAATTAGTCTTAGATTTTGAGAAGTGCATGTCAGGCTACTGCTCGCTCGTTTGCTGCGGTCGTATGATAGAAAACAGAACGCGGGTCAATAATGGTCGTTTCTCAACCAAGAACGCAAACTTCGGAGAACGAACTCCCGAGGACGAGAGGACGCGAGTCCGGTCATTCTGCTAATGGAATAGCGCGTTCTTGATCGCGTCACTCAGCACGCGGCTACTCCGGTTATCTCTTAACGTTATATGGTATAAAACACAACTTTGCTTCTTTTCATCAACAATAAAACGAAATACATTTAAAACAGCACTCTGCCTCATTTCATTTATAAATGGACATATTATCATGAACAGATTATGGCCACAAAAATGTGGTTCAGGTAACCTTATCTCACATTGACTATCTTCACTGCATATATTTATAACACGAAATATAAAACACAACCCTGCTTCTTTTTGTTTTCATTTTAAAAATGTGAAACATTATTGATCATTAAAACTGACATTTAACAAACAGACATATCGTTTTATTGTATTACACACAGTGAAGAGAATGTATAGTAAAAACATTCACATATAAAGAATATTTTATATATTTTAGAATATATAAAATTACACAACCCTGTCTCTTTTGTTAAATGTCAGTTTTAATGATAATATCCCATTCAAAAGTATAAGTAGCCTAATAGGTAGGCTATAATAAGCTACAATGAGAAATAAAGTAAACAATTCAGTTAAACATAAGTCAGCTCTCTAATGGGTTACAAAGTTAAAGTTAAATAGCCTAAAAGTTAAATATATAAAGTTATGAAACTTCACTTTTCCCTCAGCCAGTTAGCAATGTTTGGTCTTATAAGATAAATTAAAACATGCACTGAAAAGTTATGTAGATGGTTGATTAGGCCTATTTGTCAAGATAAGTAATTGTTTTTCATAGATTAAAATAGCTTTTAAATTACGCAAACTGGCAATATTAGATCGGTTTAAAACATCTCTCCTTAAAACGCTATTGGTCTCGACTATTTAAATAAAGTTACAGGAATATGACTTGGCCTGAAAAAAAAAAAAATAAATCAGTCAAAATAATTTTTTTTTATTTAATCCCTGCATCCAGAAACATTCTCAAATAAAAAAATATAAAAAAGATAATTAAATAAAAATGCATGATTAAATAGCAAAATAAATAATTAATACTACTGGATAATTAAGTCACTGTTTCTATGATCCACAAATATTACATTAAACTAAATCATACCTTTTTGAAAAAGTAGCTATCTAACAAAGTATTATATGTGATATTTTACAATCAATATGCTCAAGACTAATTAGCCTTCCTCGAAATAAGCAGATTTGGTCTATTCATCAATGCAAATTTACTGCAACTGCTGAAATGCAAATTGAATAGGATGTGGGGAAAAAGATGTATACAATTTTATTACAGTTTTATGAATTCATTAATTGTGTATTTATTATATGAATGATTAATATAATTATGGATTCATATAAATAAGGCTGTTCTATTATTATTTGTGAGTTGGACACTAATACATTGGATTATTTTATTTATTACAGTTTTTCTATCACTTTTGTAAAGTGAAAAATTAATATAAATTGTATAAATTGTATTTTATTGTTTTATTGTTAGAGCAGTAAATAACTGCTATTAAAAGATAACAGGGTATCACTGTTTATTGCTGATTTTAAAGCTTACTGAACTTGAAATGATTTGGATATCTACAGTTCTACATAAATACACAACATAAGAATGGCCCCTCTGTAATAATTGTGGCCCCTCTTGTGCCCCCCAGTTGAAAAAATCCTAGAATCGCCCCTGTGTGTGTGTAACGCATGAGGGCTGCAGTGGATGTGTGTTATTGTCAGCAGCTCCTCCTGCTGGTGAGGAGAGGAACAGCACACACACACACACACACACACACACACTGAAGACTAAACACAACCGGTTTATAACTCATAAACCATGAATAAAGACGTACCTTGGACACGGACAGCGGTTTTCCCAGATGTTGACCCATGATCCTGAGGGAGAGAACACATGTGGGATATTAATAACACACACATCCTCAGTTCATCAGCATATCATAACTAACGAATGGCTGTTTTAATAACATGACGGCACACGACTGAAGTATTGGACACTGTTCAAACTATATTAATCTCTTATCTGTATATGTGAGAAACAAATGACTTTACTCTTCCAAACTGTGGGGTTATAGTCTGCTATTGTTCCAGGAGACGGACACTTTACACATTTCAGAACTTTTCCCAAGTTTTCCTGACCATAAAACCCTGTGATGTTTTGAATTAGCTTTTTTACATGATTTATTTTTTACACAGATGCGAGACACCACTGCTTTCACAGAGATGGCTTATTAAGGACTACAACTAACGGCTGGTAGAACTACACAAGCTTCCTCCCAGGTTAGTGACATCACCAACCCTAAGATTTACATTAACCCCGCCCCCTGAACACGATTTATAGATTATCAAGACAAAATATGATAATCACTGACTAGAAGATAACTACACATAAACTACATACATTCATCAACTAACCAATCAGAAATGTCCTGTTATATTCTACATGTTGTCACTTCTTGAGTCTTCCCATCTTTGTCTGACTCGGTTTGAACATAAAAGGCTAAAAGTGTGTGTGTGTGTGTGTGTGTGTGTGTGTGTGTGTGTGTGTGTGTGTGTGTGTGTGAGAGAGAGGGGTAAAAGAACCTGAGCTGTTGTAGCTCCGCCCCCTATGCCGGGTACAGCTGCTCATTTGCATATAAAGGGACACACACAAAACGGTGCGTTTTTGCTCACCCTCAAAAAGTGACAACTTTAACATGCTATATGAAGATATCTGTGGGGTATTTTGAGCTAAAACTTCACACACACACACACACACACACACACACACCCTTAGGACATCAGAGACTTATTTCACATATTGAGGAAAGGGCATTATACCACCACTTTAATAACTAATGATCTTTGCAACGGAAGTGAATCAATCAAAACTAACTTTATCTGGACAGTAACTTTATTCTAGATCTGCTGTGAAGCCTGAACACTCTCTGTTACTGTAATCTCCTGTTATTACTGTAAATCTGCTGTGAGACTCTATAGTGTTAAAACGCTGTACAGATGAAGGAGACTCGACTTTGATATCCCACAATCCTGTGCTCTGCATTCGGTGACTGTTGAGCAGAGAATAAACATGGCATCTGAATGTTGCGGTGTGTGAAGTAAAGTAAAAAGATGAAGAGTAAAGTAAAAAGGTGAAGATGACGAGTAAAGAGATGAAGAATAAAGTAAAGAGACGAAGATGAAGGGTAGAGTAGGAGAGGAGAGGTGAGGATTCCCAGGATAAGAAGAGCGTGTCAAAGCATGTAGAAATATGACAAACATACCAGGAATTTGCCGAGGGTTACTCCACACTAATGTTATTAATGATGAGGTTACTCCACACTAATGTTATTAATGATGAGGGTTACTCCACACTAATGTTATTAATGATGAGGGTTACTCCACACTAATGTTATAAATGATGAGGTTACTCCACACTAATGTTATTAATGATGAGGTCACTCCACGCTAATGTTATTAATGATGAGGTCACTCCACGCTAATGTTATTAATGATGAGGTCACTCCACGCTAATGTTATTAATGAAGAGGTTACTCCACACTAATGTTATTAATGATGAGGTTACTCCACGCTAATGTTATTAATGATGAGGTTACTCCACGCTAATGTTATTAATGACGAGGTTACTCCACACTAATGTTATTAATGATGAAGTTACTCCACACTAATGTTATTAATGATGAGGTTACTCCACACTAATGTTATTAATGATGAGGTTACTCCACACTAATGTTATTAATGATGAGGTTACTCCACACTAATGTTATTAATGATGAGGTTACTCCACACTAATGTTATTAATGACGAGGTTACTCCACACTAATGTTATTAATGACGAGGTTACTCCACACTAATGTTATTAATGACGAGGTTACTCCACACTAATGTTATTAATGATGAGGTTACTCCACACTAATGTTATTAATGATGAGGTTACTCCACACTAATGTTATTAATGAAGAGGTTACTCCACACTAATGTTATTAATGAAGAGGTTACTCCACACTAATGTTATTAATGAAGAGGTTACTCCACACTAATGTTATTAATGATGAGGTTACTCCACACTAATGTTATTAATGATGAGGTTACTCCACACTAATGTTATTAATGATGAGGTCACTCCACGCTAATGTTATTAATGATGAGGTTAGTCCACACTAATGTTATTAATGATGAGGGTTACTCCACACTAATGTTATTAATGATGAGGTTACTCCACACTAATGTTATTAATGACGAGGTTACTCCACGCTAATGTTATTAATGATGAGGTTACTCCACACTAATGTTATTAATGATGAGGTTACTCCACACTAATGTTATTAATGAAGAGGTTACTCCACACTAATGTTATTAATGAAGAGGTTACTCCACACTAATGTTATTAATGATGAGGTTACTCCACACTAATGTTATTAATGACGAGGTTACTCCACGCTAATGTTATTAATGATGAGGTTACTCCACACTAATGTTATTAATGATGAGGTTACTCCACACTAATGTTATTAATGAAGAGGTTACTCCACAGTAATGTTATTAATGAAGAGGTTACTCCACACTAATGTTATTAATGATGAGGTTACTCCACACTAATGTTATTAATGAAGAGGTTACTCCACACTAATGTTATTAATGAAGAGGTTACTCCACACTAATGTTATTAATGATGAGGTTACTCCACACTAATGTTATTAATGATGAGGTTACTCCACGCTAATGTTATTAATGATGAGGTCACTCCACGCTAATGTTATTAATGATGAGGTTAGTCCACACTAATGTTATTAATGATGAGGGTTAGTCCACACTAATGTTATTAATGATGAGGGTTACTCCACACTAATGTTATTAATGATGAGGTTACTCCACACTAATGTTATTAATGATGAGGTTACTCCACACTAATGTTATTAATGATGAGGTTACTCCACACTAATGTTATTAATGATGAGGTTACTCTACACTAATGTTATTAATGATGAGGTTACTCCACACTAATGTTATAAATGATGAGGTTACTCCACATTAATGTTATTAATGATGAGGTTACTCCACACTAATGTTATTAATGATGAGGGTTACTCCACACTAATGTTATTAATGATGAGGTCACTCCACGCTAATGTTATTAATGATGAGGTTAGTCCACACTAATGTTATTAATGATGAGGGTTAGTCCACACTAATGTTATTAATGATGAGGGTTACTCCACACTAATGTTATTAATGATGAGGTTACTCCACACTAATGTTATTAATGATGAGGTTACTCCACACTAATGTTATTAATGATGAGGTTACTTCACATACAACTCGCTGAAATATTCGAAGACCGACTGTTTCCGTCGTTTGTAGCAGGTCTTAAACACAAACTGTGAACACAGACTGAACGCGCTGAACACGCATTTGGGCATATTTACTGGTTTTTTTTTTTTTTTTAAATCTTTCCTTATTAGCAACAATATTAATTGCATACACTACTCTTTCTTATCAGTAGTGGCTAGAATAAATTGTTTATTGATAGCCTATGTTTAAAACATATCACATACCGTGTGTGTGTGTGTGTGTGTGTGTGTGTGTGTGTGTGTTTCTGGTCTATTTTTCTGTTCTAGTCGTTTCAAGTTTTTTGTTCAGGTGTGTTACGGACCACTGACAGAAGAGGGCGATATTTCACTAAAATAGAGTCGACTCCGATTCCTGACTCCCACTGTAGAGTCGATGGAACCGACTCCGGGATTCGACTCCACAATGCCTAAAACTCCAGGCAAAACTAGTCCAGTTAGAGATTTTCGATATTACCTTGAAATGATGAGCATCATCATCGTGTCCTAGTTGTTGCCAATGCGTATTTAAAGAGGATGAGGGCGATAAGCTGTCATTTCTTATAAAGCTGTTTGGACAGGTGAGTTCAAGATGCTAAAATAATACCTAGGTAGGTACATACAATAATGTACACACTAATGTGTTTAATCTTGTTGGAAGGATTTCTTTAAAATTACGATTTGTTTAATGAACAATGGAATTGCAATTCTATAAAACTTGATGATCCAATAAGCTGGCACGATGCGATTTGCTGTTGTTATTTTATTTATTTATTTGTGAAGTAAGTTAGATGAAAGAGTGTATCTGCGGTTTTCTGCAGCTCGAGAGTCGATTCCTGAGCAGGAGACGAATCTAGGATTCGACTCTTCTGGACTCTCCGTCGGCAGGTGAGGCATACAGACACACACACACGTACCCTCACCACGACCGAGTTGAGACACCACCCGTGTGTAATTTCCCAACACGTCTTCGCCCACACCAGTTTCCATCTGAACAAGAACCTAAACGCGGAAACCGGCCGTTCGCCGCCGTTTTCACACGATACACCTTACACTAGCGCGTGCTCAGCAATCCGCGATTAATCTGAACCTTTTAAGTTCTTAAACATGAAAACACCTCACACTCGACGGGGAAAGGCATGCCTTCCTGTTAGCCATGATCTGTCATGTGTTCTACAGAAATAACTCAAAAGGTCACATTCAGCATCTGCGCACATCTGCTCGACGGGCACGCGCTTGAGCTTAGTTTATGAAAATGAAACATCGACAACATATTTGTGCCATAAATCGGAGCCTCTGGCTACACAAACGCTCACTGTTCACGGAGACGAACCACTGAACACTGAGAAACATCATCATCATCATCATCATCACACCTGGCAGACGAGGAAGAGCAAACCATGACAGGTTATAATAAACCAGTCCAGTCGTGACAGAAGTAAACACACTAAACACAGACAGAGGCGACGGCTGTAAATAACATGTCGTGATTTGACGAACACACACACACACACACACGTACCTGTTCGCCCGAGCGCGTCCTCTTGATGTGTGTGTTCAGGGTTCGGCTGCGCGCCTCAGCAGGTCATCAAAAAATCCACATCGGCGCAAAATAACAGGTTGTGTGGAGTGTGTGTGTGTGTGTAGCTGAGCTTCAGAAGCGTGTTTGTGTGTCGGTGATGATCCACTCGCACTTCCGGATTCTGTGTTTTGTTCAGCGGGTGGGGCGTACGTGTGTGTGTGTGTGTGTGTGTGTGTGTGTGTGTGTGTGTGTGTGTACTCTCTCTCTCCACTTCTGCTGTGTTACTGATAGTTAGTGATATCGATATAACCTACAGCAGAACACATACCGCGGTTTACAATCTAAAATATATAGGCCTATAAAAATATATATATTTATGATGTGCACAAGAAACAATAGCCTACCTGTATTACTGTACAGTATACTGTAGTATGTTTTTTTTTTTTTACACATTATTGTTTTAAATTAATATGTGACTCATTATCTTCCCAGATAGCACACGTACATCACAGAGACGTCTATTTGATGTGTGTGTTTACATCTGGATTTATATATATATTTTTATTGTTAGCTCATCTACGTTTCCTATCAGATGTCAAATAGATGTTTAGAAGATGTCTTTAAGATGTAATGATTTAGAATGTATCCCAGACAGCAAACTGACATTGAATCAACGTGGAAACGACGTCTCTCATGACATTTAAACAACGTTGATTTTGCTCATCGAATTAACGTTGAACCAACGTCAGATGCGGCATTCTTCAAAGCTAAATGAAATCGAAAATTGGTTTGCTTTCATAACGTTGAAACAACGCGTTGATTTCAAGTTGATTTTCCGTTAGTTTTGAAAGAATGACGCGTCTGGCGTTGGTTCAACGTTAATTCGATGAGCAAAACAATGTCAGATCAACGTTGTTTCGATGTCATATTTCCACGTTGATTCAATGTCACTTTGCTATCTGGGATGTTAAACTGACATCTTAAAGATGTCTATCAGATGATGCTTTCCAGATGAAGTGATCTTTTACAGACATCTTGCAGATGAGATGAGATCCACCAATAGCAAACCACCACCATCCAACCATCCAATCAATCTCCCACAGACACAGTCAAGCCCCGCCCACGGTTTCTCTCACCGAACACAATAGAAGAAACGTCCGTGTCCTGCTTCATGCGATTGTTCTCGGTAGAGTAATTAAAGTTTAAGAAAGTCTGCAGAAACTAACTCTAGCAGTGCTGTAAACTGCCCTCGAATTCATAACGCAACACCACATCGCTGACTCTTGGACACGTAGCCTAACTGCTATTAGGCTAATGAAAATGAAATGAACATGTTTTCAAATGTTATAATAATAGAATGTATTTAACACAATTAATTAATTAATTTAATCCAATTGTATCATTGTTATATCACATCTATGACACTTATTATCTTCTCACTACATCTAATCATTCATTTGCAATCAAATGAATAAAATGTTCTTTAATGATGAAAAACTATGTGCTATCAAAAGAAACACGTGATAATTAAGCAATAAGATTCTCGAGGCTGTGCTGTACCGTGAGTAGCGCTGAAGGGGTTACGCCGCTTCGCGTCGAGCCGAACAACGCCCTTCAGCCGCGACTCAGCCTCGAGTACCTTATTGCTTATATAAAACGGTTAGCACACAATATTAAAGCAAAAAAAAAAATGTATTATTGCAACTTTCATGAAGTAAAATCACTAACAGCCTTCCTTCGAATCCTTCCGCTAGAAAAAAAATAGTCCCTGACCGTGAACAGCAACATATGTATGAAAGCTCAAATAAACACAGGAACGGCAGTGTCGCGCAGTGATACAGAGAGCCGATGGGTGACGCGGTCATAGCCGTGTGTTATCATGAATAAAGCACAGTTACTGACCAATCAGAATGTTTTTCAATGACACGTGTGTTTCATAAAAGTTGTGATTGTCAACACGTCAGACATTAAATCAGGCAATATCAGGGACAGCTGTCACTCTGAAGGACCCCTTGCCAGAGTATGTCAGTTGTATAGTTTTAGGTTTATTTTAAATCCTCATGTTAATATTTCCTGTCGCAGACATGACGTGTCAACTTCCCATTTCTGAGGAAATTCCTTGAAATGTTTAGATCATCTCATTCTCCTGAAGCAGGTTATATTAGCATATAGCATCATCATCAGAGAAATAAAATGGTGTTTGGATTTTCTAATAATGTATACATAATTAATATGTGACCTGACACCGTATATTGCTGATAGTCATCACTTCTAGCAGAGTTAGGGTTGAGGAAACAGAAAATCCTGTGTTAATGTTGTTTATGTGTGTATGTGATGTTTTTAATGATCTCATCAGTCGAGGAACTGCTGGGAAACAAAGACCGTCTCAAACAAATCACTGGTGTTTTTCTTTCTATCTTTCTTTATTAAAGCAGAACATGAGACAGTTAGACGACACCATCAATACAAAACACGTGAAGCAGAAAGTCGGATGTGTAATTATGTGAAGTGTGTGTGTAAAATTGTGTGGAGGATGTGTATATCTCTATTGTAAGTTTCCTGATATATGTAGAACTGAAATCTCTGGTGTTTCTCTCTGGTGGTCACACACACACACACACACACACAGCACCAGATGGCGTCTGCAGATCTCCTCTCTCCGCAGGGCACTGGTGTTGCAAGTGGGAAATAATCTGATATGGTGGGGAAAGTCTTGCAACACACAACTCTTCCGTCAAGATGAAGACATGAAGCTCAGTCACCCCGTGAAACCTGCCAGGACACGACACACACTCCCGACGGGAGAGGATCTTTATCCTGCTTCTGCTGCACTCTCAAATATGCTGGGTTATTTTTTACCCAGACTGCTGGGTTATTTTCCAAACTGTTGGGTAGTTGTGTGTGTGTAACCCACTGCTGGGTTAAATTTCACTGACGGTAGAAATAATGCTCCCTTCATAAACCACCCAGCCTGCTGGGTTATAGTAACCCAGACAGCAAACTGACATTGAATCAACGTGGAAACGACGTCTCTCATGACATCGAAACAACGTTGATTTTGCTCATCGAATTAACGTTGAACCAACGTCAGACGCGGCATTCTTCAAAGCTAAATGAAAATCGAAAATCGGTTTGCTTTCATAACGTTGAAACAAGGCGTTGATTTCAAGTTGATTTTCCGTTAGTTTTGAAAGAATGACGCGTCTGACGTTGGTTCAACGTTAATTCGATGAGCAAAACAATGTCAGATCAACCTTGTTTCGATGTCATATTTCCACGTTGATTCAATGTCAGTTTGCTAACCCACTGCTGTTTGCCAAACTGGATCAATGTGACGGTCATGTTGTCTTCTGCCCTGAGAGAAATCTTCCTGAGGTGGTCTTTCCTTCAACCCAGCATGTTCGGTCCTATAGCCTACTGTATGTACCCAGCGCTGGGTTGCAAAATGTGTTGTTTTTAACTAGAGATGCACCAATATCAACATTTTGATCGATACCGAAAATGATATCTATTTGAAAGATATATCAGCCGATAAATCGATTTCCAAATGTTTTTATACAAAATCTAAAATCTCAGCATCTCTTACATCTTAAAGCATGTGTCACCAGGTGACAAATTGAGGCGGAGTCTGTCGCCATGGCAGCGGCGGCTGATTGAGAACATCAGCAACAGGTGCGGAGGATCTGCGATGCAGAAAAGGGAAGTAACGAGAGAGTTGGGAGAGTTCCTCCGGGAGCCGTCGGTTCTCTGGCCGTGGCATGGAGTCACGGAGATATCTGGAGAAGGCTGTGAGGATTGGGCTGGATTAAGGGTGCAACGGTGATCGTGTGAATACAAGCTGGAAACGTGAACTGGAGGGGAAGTGAGTGAATTGTGGAGATCAAGTCAAGACTGGAGAACGCCATCATTCTTGGGAGGAAGATAAGTAGAGAAACACCAGATCTGTGTGAATGCATGTGATGTCCTGCACCGAGTTGAATATGAAGTTGTGAAGTGTATTGATCACGAGGGTAAGATGCCACGCTGGACCTGTGTGTGAAGCATTCGGGGTCGGACTAGGCAAATTCATGCGTGAGGGTTTTATAGACTTTTCTTTAATACTGTAATATACCCTTCTGAGGCGTCTCCAGGAGCTACAGGTGCATCAAACCATGATTTTAAGGATTAATAGTAAGTCTCATGTGGTTTTAAAATCTGGTCTTCCACAGGGATGTGTTTTATCCCCAATTCTTTTCTCTATTTATTCAAATGAGAACCTGTAATCATGATAATTTGATGCTTATAAACAAATGTAGATGACATGGCACTGGTGGTGTTCCTGAGCGGGCCTCCTCTTCGCCACCAGAGGGAGCCTTCACCCAATACTCGTTTACTCTGGAACTCTAATCCCCATAATGCTTCACACCCAGGACTGACAGCACACACACCTGCACCTCACTCACACTCTCCATATAAGCCACACTCAAACAGAAGTTCAGTCACGGCCTGTGATCACGGAGCGGTTTTCCCTCTTGCTGATGACCTTGGATTGTTATCTCACTACTGCCTGTCTTGGCTTGGATTGCCCTGGATTGTTGTTTCTGCATACCCTTCTGGGCTCCTGGTTATTCCATTGTCCAATTCCACTATCCGGAGCTGAGTTATGCTATTACACTTGTACTATGCTAAAACTAGCACAAAATATGAACACTCGTGTCCCATACACCGATCTGCAGGTGGAGCATCAGTAAATCACACCACCAGGGGGCAGTAATGGTGTCTCTCTCCTCTTATTAATCTGAATACACAGGCAAGCCCATCGCCACTCCTTTACACATCTCTGTCCTAAATGCTCCAGGAACACCAGACCTAACTTGAACATAAACACACCTTTACCACCTTTACCTGTAATAACACATTAATCAACTCCTAATAAACCATTACCCATGCAGCTCCAGCGCTGGCTGCCAGGTGACAGGTCACTATATACTTAAAATATTATTTTTGGGCATTTTTCATAACAATACACATTCAATTCTGTAACTATTTTCACTTTTCAAGTTTTTACACTTTTTGAAACTTTCCAGTTCAGCAATAATCAGTCGAGTGTATCGTTGCTCTAACATTCAAGAATTTTCACAGATTAAGTCGGAAATAAAATGTTCAGGTCTGTGCTCAAAAAGTGAATAACTGGATAATAAATACAGCGCAAATATAATTTAGTATAAAAAGTCCCCTTAAAATACAAAATATGAAATAAAAAAACATGATCAGACTGAGATTAGTGATGCAGACGACCACTAGAACAGATTTCAACACTCTGAGGATCACAAACACCTCCTTTCAGAAGACAGAGGAGAGACAAAAGAAGACATTCGTGTGTGTGTGTGTGTGTGTGTGTGTGTGTGTGTGTGTGTGTGTGTGTGTGTGTGTGTGTGTGATTGCTCATCAGACCGGTTCTGATCCTCAGATACACAACAGTAGTGTATTCCAGCCAGTATAACCTGAGCTGAACGCATGAGGGCCGAGGACACACACACACACACACCTTCACAGTGAGGCGGTGTGTATCGAGCTCGACTCGCAGCCTCAGTCATCATCTCCTCTGTTAGTCGTCTCTACAGTCCAGAAAACACAAGCCAGTCATTAACGAGCAGCGGATATTAACTCCAGTGATATCATGTGTGTGTGTGTGTGTGCTTGAGCAAATTAATCAACATTTATTACCATACATCCAACATAGAGACTGAGTCACAGTCTCTGTTTTCCTTCGTCCCCAGCTGGACTTTACTATACACACTTTACCAGTGTTGTAGTCGAGACCACCTCACTCGAGTCTGAGTCGAGTCCGAGACCAGAGAGAGTCGAGTCCGAGTCTAGACCGAGACCAGAGAGAGTCGAGTCTGAGTCTAGACCGAGACCAGAGAGAGTCGAGTCTGAGTCGAGTCCGAGACCAGAGAAAGTCGAGTCCGAGACCAGAGAGAGTCGAGTCTGAGTCTAGACCGAGACCAGAGAGAGTCGAGTCCGAGACCAGAGAGAGTCGAGTCCGAGTCTAGACCGAGACCAGAGAGAGTCGAGTCTGAGTCGAGTCCGAGACCAGAGAAAGTCGAGTCCGAGACCAGAGAGAGTCGAGTCCGAGTCTAGACCGAGACCAGAGAGAGTCGAGTCCGAGACCAGAGAGAGTCGAGTCCGAGTCTAGACCGAGACCAGAGAGAGTCGAGTCCGAGTCTAGACCGAGACCAGAGAGAGTCGAGTCCGAGACCAGAGAGAGTCGAGTCTGAGTCTAGACCGAGACCAGAGAGAGTCGAGTCTGAGTCGAGTCCGAGACCAGAGAGAGTCGAGTCTGAGTCTAGACCGAGACCAGAGAGAGTCGAGTCCGAGACCAGAGAGAGTCGAGTCTGAGTCTAGACCGAGACCAGAGAGAGTCGAGTCTGAGTCTAGACCGAGACCAGAGAGAGTCGAGTCTGAGTCTAGACCGAGACCAGAGAGAGTCGAGTCTGAGTCGAGTCCGAGACCATAGAGAGTCGAGTCTGAGTCTAGACCGAGACCAGAGAGAGTCGAGTCTGAGTCTAGACCGAGACCAGAGAGAGTCGAGTCTGAGTCTAGACCGAGACCAGAGAGAGTCGAGTCCGAGACCAGAGAGAGTCGAGTCTGAGTCGAGTCCGAGACCAGAGAGAGTCGAGTCCGAGACCAGAGAGAGTCGAGTCCGAGACCAGAGAGAGTCGAGTCTGAGTCTAGACCGAGACCAGAGAGAGTCGAGTCTGAGTCGAGTCCGAGACCAGAGAGAGTCGAGTCCGAGACCAGAGAGAGTCGAGTCCGAGACCAGAGACGGTCGAGTCCGAGTCGAGTCCGAGACCAGAGACGGTCGAGTCCGAGACCAGAGAGAGTCAAGTCCGAGACCAGAGAGAGTCGAGTCTGAGTCTAGACCGAGACCAGAGAGAATCGAGTCTGAGTCGAGTCCGAGACCAGAGAGAGTCGAGTCCGAGACCAGAGAGAGTCGAGTCCGAGTCGAGTCCGAGACCAGAGAGAGTCGAGTCTGAGTCTAGACCGAGACCAGAGAGAGTCGAGTCTGAGTCGAGTCCGAGACCAGAGAGAGTCGAGTCCGAGACCAGAGAGAGTCGAGTCCGAGTCGAGTCCGAGACCAGAGACGGTCGAGTCCGAGACCAGAGAGAGTCGAGTCCGAGACCAGAGAGAGTCGAGTCTGAGTCTAGACCGAGACCAGAGAGAATCGAGTCTGAGTCGAGTCCGAGACCAGAGAGAGTCGAGTCCGAGACCAGAGAGAGTCGGGTCCGAGACCAGAGAGAGTCGAGTCTGAGTCGAGTCCGAGACCAGAGAGAGTCGAGTCCGAGACCAGAGAAAGTCGAGTCCGAGACCAGAGAGAGTCGAGTCTGAGTCTAGACCGAGACCAGAGAGAGTCGAGTCTGAGTCGAGTCCGAGACCAGAGAGAGTCGAGTCCGAGACCAGAGAGAGTCGAGTCCGAGTCGAGTCCGAGACCAGAGAGAGTCGAGTCCGAGTCGAGTCCGAGACCAGAGACGGTCGAGTCCGAGACCAGAGAGAGTCAAGTCCGAGACCAGAGAGAATCGAGTCTGAGTCGAGTCCGAGACCAGAGAGAGTCGAGTCCGAGACCAGAGAGAGTCGAGTCTGAGTCGAGTCCGAGACCAGAGAGAGTCGAGTCCGAGACCAGAGAGAGTCGAGTCCGAGTCGAGTCCGAGACCAGAGAGAGTCGAGTCCGAGTCGAGTCCGAGACCAGAGACGGTCGAGTCCGAGACCAGAGAGAGTCTAGACCGAGACCAGAGAGAATCGAGTCTGAGTCGAGTCCGAGACCAGAGAGAGTCGAGTCCGAGACCAGAGAGAGTCGAGTCCGAGTCGAGTCCGAGACCAGAGACGGTCGAGTCCGAGACCAGAGAGAGTCGAGTCTGAGTCGAGTCCGAGACCAGAGAGAGTCGAGTCCGAGACCAGAGAGAGTCGAGTCTGAGTCGAGTCCGAGACCAGAGAGAGTCGAGTCCGAGTCGAGTCCGAGACCAGAGACGGTCGAGTCCGAGACCAGAGAGAGTTGAGTCCGAGTCGAGTTCGAGACCAGAGACGGTCGAGTCCGAGTCGAGTTCGAGACCAGAGACGGTCGAGTCCGAGTCGAGACTGAGACCAGTGAGGGTTGATTACCTAATTTACTTTTATTTACTTAGAGAAATCCTTTTTTTTTTATTTTTTTTTTTACTGAATTTACTTAGAGTTTAATAAATATGATCAGTTTAGGGTAAAAAGGCCACATAGTAGGTGGTGTTAAAAGTAATTTTATTACAATTTGTCATGCGCAGTTGCGCACTAGAAAATCACCAATCACTGGGCGTGTCAATCAATTTAAAGAAATATTTTACTAACATACATTAATAATCATGAAAAATATTTTTAATTGAACTCGAGTGGACTCGGGAATAATTCCGAGTCCTAAAAAAAAAATGTTCGAGTACGAGTCAATTCCGAGTCCAAATGCACACGAGTCCATGACAAGACCAAGACCATTAAAATATGGTCTCGAGACCGAGTCCGAGTCTCGAGTACTACAACACTGCACTTTACTATACTAAACACTGTGTGTGTGTGTGTTAAATACTCACAGATAACATTTTTACATCAATACAATTAATACATGTAGATCTTTTTTAAAAAAGCACTGGGTTATTTTAGCATAAAATATTTGAAATTCAATTTTAATGAGTGAGTTTCCTTTTAGTTGTACAGAATAAAAAACGTCTAATGTTTGAACTATTATAATAGGCTACATAAAGCAGCGCTCAGCCTCACATCAGTGTCTCTCTCTCTCTCTCACACACACACACACACACACACACACACACACACACACACACACACCATGTGGCGCGTGCTGCTGTAGTCTCTGTCTATGTGTAATCTGTAGGTTACTGTAACTGTGATGGGCGGAGTCCGCCAGCATGTAACAGCTCTGATTGGTCAAGCGCCTGTCAGTCAGAGAAATCCACGACTGCTATTGGCTGAAAGTCAGCTTAGGGGCAGTGCTCACGAAGACTGTGGAGTTTCCTGTGGAAGAAGAAAAAAGAGAGAAAAACCCCTAGTGCGTCTTATTAAACACAGTTCACGTGAGACTGAATGGAGCTATAACGTACATGCATATGTCAGATCATATTTCTTCATGCACTGGATGCTTATTCTCTGGATTAGACTCAAACATCTGGATTTTATATCGTCCGGCTCAGGGTGAAGTTTTCGTTTTTCCGCAATGTCCCGAAGCTCGGACCCGTTACCGAAAGCACGGCAGGAGAGAATGAAAGACACTAATACAAAGGTGAGTTATAGATGGGTTATAACGCTATCTTATGTCTGAATTGAACAGCTATCTTTTGGAAGAATGCACACGCATTATTGTTAAAACACGGATACCACAGTGACATTATTTAATACATTATTTCTGATCGGCTCCGGCCAGTGGTTTCCTGCGGCTCTGCTTGATCAAAGGAAGTGATATATATATATATATATATATAGTATATCCCCCTGTACTGATGAGCTCATATAGATGTGTGTGTGAGAGAGAGAGAGAGAGCTGGAGTAAGAGTTGTGTATTTACACCGAGCTCGAGTCCATTGTGCGTCTGGAAGGACACGCTGTCTCGCGCAGAAGGGAATCAATGGGGGAGGGACATACAAAGAGACACTGCAGCATGATGTTACACGACACTGACTTCATCATCACACACACACACACACACACACACACACTCACAAAGCGCTAAAGTTACATGTTTGATTGACGCGCGGCCACGCGTTATTATCTTCAGCGCATCTCCCTTTGTCCTCACACACACACTATCATAGTGTCTTTGTTCTCGCGCGCGCGTGTGTGTGTGTGCTGTGGAAGGTCTGCCTGTGAATCAATTGATATTCACAAATTTACATTTTTTGTGCCTATTTAGCCGTTTTTTTAGCGAAGTGCTGCGATTAGTTCCCGTTTCCACATCCCGTGCGATGAGTCACGTCGCGCTGGCGCTAAAGATGTGTGTTTTGCAAACCTCAGAACATTTGCATTTAGCACACGAGTCCGAGAGTCCTCCTGACCTTCTGGCTCGAGGCACTGCAACGGGTTCCTCATGGAGCTGGACCGGGTCTGACCGGGGTCTCTGAGGAAGAGCTGGGAGCACTGGGAGCACTGGGAGTCTATGTGTGCTGAACACAGAGCTGGAGCAGAATCCCCTCATGGGCAGAAGTGAACGAGGGATGAGGATGGAGGAGAAGTGATGAAGGGAAGACTCGAGCGAGAGGATGATGACGGATCCAGTGAACCAGTGTGTGAAACAAGGACACACTACACTGGAAGACACACACGTGTATGATGTCCTCCATGCCGATACCGATGACATCATTCTGCTTCAGAGTCTCATCCAATCAGATGCTTTCTGGAACGAGGGTTTCAGTCTCTCTGATCAAATATGATCCTGGGTTTTAAAACGCCAGATGTCATCAATTATTACCCCGCAATAACCCTGTAAATCAGTGTACAGTACACCCCATAAACACACACATGATCCGGCCATGAGGACACTGGTTACCAGTGGAGACTGTGATCAGTGGAGTGTGTGATCACGGTGCTGTGTGAATCCCAGTGCGACGATTGCTGCGGTTATGATTATCATAACTGTAGAAACAGGAATTGCTGCTGTGATATATCGGCTCCTTATCGGCTGATATATGATCATTTATAATGTTCTCGTTATCGTTATCCCGATGAGAAGATCTGCCCGATATATTAAAGCAGATTAGTAATATCTCCTTGAGCCGAGACTCTTCAGACGCGGATGCTCAGTGATGGTTATGATTATGATTATGAACTGTTTGTTGGAATCACTTCAAGAAAATACAGTTAAATGCAACATGTGCAAGTGTGTCATATCGGCTGCGTAACATTATAATGAGAACGCTATATAACTGTGTGTTTTGGACGTGGGTTTTCATGGTGATGATTTGGGTTGGGTATCGAGAATCGAGTATCGATTGGAATCGCGACTAACTTTTCTTTTTTCCCGGAATCGTTCAAAAGTTAAAATTTCGATTCCTAGTTTTGATATTCACAGTCCGCCGAGCGGAAGAAGAAACCGCTGAACAACACCAACGAAGAAGTGTCTACCGGAAGTGTTGGCATAACCGCGCGAGTCGAACATGAGTAGCTTACGTCGGCGATCCAAAGTGTGGCTTCACTTTTCTAAAAATAACGAAATCTCGGCAAAATGCAAAATTTGTGACAAAAGGAGTATTTTTACAGAAGGAGTATTTCCTTCAGAAAGGCCGTTGGTTAGCAAGGTTAGCTAAACTTTTTTGACCCTGCCTCTTAAAAGAATCGGAATCGAGAATCGTTAGGAACCGGAATCGAAACAAGGAATCGGAATCAGAATCGTTCAAATTCAAACGATGCCCAACCCTAGTGATGATGCTTTTGTTTTTGCAATCAGGCTCTCAAAAATGATATATAAATTTGAATTTAGATTTATCAGCCAATATATCGGTTAATAGGCTCTCAAATATAAAGAATTATCGGTATATGTTCATATTTGTGCATCCCTATACGATGATCAGATTTGTTTTCAGTCACGTTTAACCAGTTTTCATATCATTATATTATTTATTGGTGATGTGTGTGTGTGTGTGTGTTGATGAAGCTGTGGCTCAAACTGGGGTTATGTTATATGAGGAAAATGGCAGAACTTTCATATCGGTGTTATGAGGAGTTCACCCGTGAACAGGCTCTGTCACACACACACACGAAGCGCATTCCAACACGAGGAATTATTATATTATTAATTAAAAATAAAACAATGTAATCCTGCATACATCATCCAGTGCAAAGACCTCAGCAACCATAGATATAATATTTGCTCACGATGGTTTTTCAGAATAAAGTCCAGAAGCTCATTGGCATCCGTGTTATTTGAGTATTATTTACACTCTATTATATTCTTTATTATTGTTTTCAGGAAAATTTGACAAAGTGCATCAAATGATTTCAGAAATCTGCCGTGTGTGTGTGTGAGGATGAGTGTGTCCCGGGCCTCCAGATGGGTCAGTTGGTTTTAATAAATATGTCATTGGACCGTTTCTCTGGTAATAATCTTCTATGGCCGTCGGTAAACACAGACCAGCGTGAGAAATGAAAAGCTGTGTGATTAAAGGGATAATGTTTCATAGAGGCGAGGGCGGAGAAGAGAGATCAGAGATCTGAGACACAAAGGGACAGACTGAGTGAAAACAACAAAGAAGAGTGAAAGATCATACCTGACACACACTGAACAGCCCAACCAGCTCTGGTTCACACACACACACACACACACACACACACACACACACGTGATGCAGGACTGCAGACTCACTCTCGAGAGCAGTTCAGGAGCGCTGGGGGATGTTTAATAGGAATACGAAAAATTTGGCCAATACCGATATCCGATAATTCTTTATATTTGAAAGCCGATAACCGATATATTGGCTGAAAAATCTTTTTTGAGAGCCCGATTGCTAAAACAAAAGTCTAAACAACAGATACACACACTCACTAAAACAAAAGACACACACACTCACACACACACACACGTGTGCGGAAGGAAGCCGTGTTGGCTGCTCTTTCTGAAAGACATTATAAATATAGTCAGCCCTCAGAAACTGCAGATCTAATATGTCATTCTTTACAAGTTAATTCATACATAAAGTTTAAAGTCACCATGAATATTGCAGTGTTTATTAGAAATGATTAATCGGTGCACATCATTATTGTGTTAATAAT
This sequence comes from Pimephales promelas, assembly GCF_988280905.1. Classification (NCBI taxonomy): domain Eukaryota; kingdom Metazoa; phylum Chordata; class Actinopteri; order Cypriniformes; family Leuciscidae; genus Pimephales; species Pimephales promelas. Next base: position 459,390 of record NC_142780.1, read on the forward strand.
CAGAATCAGTTCCACTTGCAGCATCTCTTCTCTGATGATGATTTAACCTGTCACTCACATGAGATCAGCCAATAGCAAACCACAACCAGCCAATCAGCTCCCCACTGACACAATCAAGCCCCGCCCACATGTGCTCCTGCTCCAGAAGCGCTTCACTCGATATGAAAAGACGAGTGTAACTTCCCTTCATGCTTTAACTTTTAACCACAGAAGAGGAAGTAGCGTGTGTGACTTCCTGTTCCTGTTCAGATCTCCGACTCTAGCGGACTCTAGCAAACCCTGACTGAACACACACGGACGACCACTGCCTTCAGTCTTCTAATGTGTTGATTTGAGTTTGTAATATGAGATAGTTTGTATGGGATAATAAGTGATTGTTGATAAGATCATCTTAGCGCATCAGGTGTGTGTAACATGATGAACTGTGACTGAGACGGCACACTGAGAGCAGACGTACTCTTAACGTCCCCACGCTTTTCTGCATGATTTGATTAGCCAAATATCTCATCATAGTCACTATTGAGTCGACCTCACACACGTCCACCCGGCAGAGTCGTGGACTCAGTAACTCCTGATCTTGAGCAGAATAAGCAATCTGACATTCAGTCCAATCTGTGTCTTTTATTTAGAATACACACAAACGTGTTGGACGTCTTTGAGTTTGTCAAGAGATTTAAAGCGTTGTGTGTGATGAGTGCGCATGGTTGAACATGAATTTAGCTGACGCTTGTATCCAAAGTGACTTACAATTGCTATATATGTCAGAGGTCGCACGCCTCTGGAGCAACTAGGGGTTAAGTGTCTCGCTCAGGGACACATTGGTGTCAAGTTAAGTCAAGTCACATTTATTTATATAGCGCTTTTTATAATACAGATTGTATCAAAGCAGCTTCAAAGTGATAACATGAAAATAATACAACACAGATCAATAGGTGAAAAGTACTGGGTGAGTGATGTTTATTTGGACGTTATGTCTGTTTGATCCACATAAAAGCAACTGCATTCGTAAAGAGAATGGCGATACATCTTTAACACGCTGCGTGCGCTCCCGCGGCCGGCCATCAATGTTCGGCGGACCATCACTTTTCGGCACGACACCGGCACTTTAGCGAATCAGACTAATTTACAAGGGATGCCGTATAAATAAACCCAGTGTAGTCCGTCATCAGTTCGCCAGAGTGATCGGTGATTCAACAGAAGTGGCAGTGGGCAAAGATCACAGAAGTACTACGTGTCAGTGTGATATCTAAACCAGTAGTTTAAGTAAACTAAGTAGTTTACCAGATAGATTATTATAAAATGTATTTATTTAAAATGTATTTTATGTTGCTTAATGTTTCACATACAACAGGTGAGCCAGTGCACAATTATTTTTTGTGTATTTTATTTTTCTGTGCATAATTTATTTTGTTAAACTACATAAATGCCATTATTCTGTGACGTATCCCAACTGTTCAATTGAGCAATATAACATGCATTTTTATTCAGTATATAAGCAATATTTACCTTTTTATGTTAAATTGATACTGTGAGAAATTTACATTATCAGGAAAATAGGCGCTTATCAGTTAATCGTTAATCGATTGATAAGGTTGATCAACTAATGATTAAGTAATTAATCGATAATTTGCATCCCGAATGTCAATCTCTGCCTGTAACTGCGCGCGCCAGTACAGAGGGCGGAGCCTAGCGGAGCGGGCGACTTATACTTTAAATGTTGAATGAAATATATCAGTATATTGGTGTTTTGATATGTTTTTTAAATATGCTGTATATGCTACGATAGTTATTTTAGGCTGTTTAAATTGTCCGAACGCTGAGACTCTGCAGCCGTCGCTCGCCCACTTCGGGAATTACTCTTCTAGACGCTTATACTTTTGATATTGTCCAGTATTTCAGCATTTCCCACTGGTTTCGACACCAACTTGAGAGTATTGTGTTCAAACTGGAGAGTGTCAGGCCTAAAGAAGGAAGGTTAGATGTCAGAATTATGATTAGTTTGATATAAGTTTACTATTTTATTTATTTTACTCTATAGTCAGGTCTACAGTTAACCTAGACGGAGAAACGACGGCTATTGCTGAGAAGTTTTGAGAAATTTGTAAACCAGACGAACTTCAAATGCATCAGGGCTTTTGGCAACACTTTAGAATACGGGTCCTTCGTTAATGAATAACTACACAACAACCAATGAGCAACACAATATTAACAATCTAATAACTATTATTAACTAACAAGAAACTCTTCTGTGGGAATTGCTAATTATTTGGATCATGGGAACAAACCAGTAATGACTCAAGTGTACATGATCTAGTCATGATTTGTGCAACCAAACACAAGTCATTTCAAGCGTTTGAGGTTTTTGGTGAACTTTATTATACTTGCAGAAAATTTCTTTAGAAGTGTGTTGCAACACTTGAGTCATTACTAGTTAGTTCCCATGATCTTCACTTTAGAATACGGATCCAAATAATTAGTAATTCCCACAGAAGTATGAAATAACACCTGAGTCACTACTAGTTAGTTCCCATGATTCTTACAGTAGTTATAATGAAAAGCCAATAAAGTAGAATCTTCTCACTCACAACAAGATATGCACAAACACACACACACACACACACACACACACACACACACACACACACACACACACACACACACACACACACACACATATATATATATATATATATGAGCAAGAAGACATACATAAAACATATTGTTTTGGGAGGTGGGTTAAATATGATAACTGTATGGCATTAGGGTGTCTGATGACTATGTATGTCCCAGTATCATCATGACTCCAGTGATTCAATGCCAGTCCATTTAAACACCCATTTCTTTAAAATTAATCAGCTGATATATAGACAGCATAGGCCAATTATTAACAGCTTTCTCAAATCATAAGCTCATATCATAAAATCATATCTGCTATGCTATTACATATTGAAATGTAAACAAGTCGTTTACAGTAGCAGTTCAAATGTTAATGTAGTGCTAGTCAGTTGTCCTGAATTGGTTATTAATCAGTTTTGCATGAATTATGAAATAATTCTCTGGGAATCATTAAAAAAATATAGATTACTTAATTAGTGAAGTACCACTTTCATC
>NC_142780.1:767500-860000 GCF_988280905.1 Pimephales promelas
TTCCTCAATTTATTATTTTTTTTGTCTTAAATTCTGATTGCGAATGGAATCTGATTTCCATTTAGTAAAATAAACATTTTCCACATACGCGATATCCCAGAAATAGTGATGCCAAGTAAACCACGAGCCTACATCCTCCTCGACGCTTCAACCCTTGAAGGATATGATGTGATAATGAGTGTACACTACAGTGATACGGCTGAACCGGGCCGCTCTGTACGGTGGTGTTGTGTGTAATGGGACATCTATTGAGTATTAGCTGTTCCCGATCAGCGAGTTCCTCCAGTGTAATGATGGTGTGTGACGTTGTGTGACTGTGTCTCATGATCAGATGCGTTCAGAAAGCGGGATCAGGCTCAACAGGGAATGGCTTCATTTCAATACGATGATGTAAGTATTAAAAACATTACAGAACATATTAATATCGTCTTTAGGGCAAGAGGATGTGTTTTTGAAATACAATTAATATTCAGTTCAACGTAAGCTGTAAATCCGCTCGTGAAAGACAGTTAATAAAACAGGAGATATGCAAGAAATGCTATTTTCATAATGATTTTATAATTATATAACCTCTAAAGAAAACCAAAGTGCTCTGGGTGTCTAGTGTTGATGTCATATTGATTTCATAAGTTCAGGCCAGAAATTAGGCTTTTAAGAGTCATTAAATAAAAAATATAGCATTGTTTTTCAATTTTTACTTTACTCACCCAGTCCGGTTTAACCGTGTCCTTGTAGTCATGTGACCCACGGTTCCAAATGCTGCTATGTAGAGGAGTTGATTGATTTATTAATTATTGAACATTAGTGTCTTTATGAGTGAGTCATTGAATCATTCACTCTAGAGATTCATTCAGAAACACAATCCTATTGCAGTTATCATTGTTTTATAAAACATTCTTATAAAGCGAATGACCTGAACTGTCTGTGATTAGCTAATGTATTTATTATTTATTTATGATGATGATGATGATGATGATGATATTAATGTCTGGTCTCTCAGTTCATCCAGTGCACCATGAGCATCTGAGGAGGAGCGTCTGGATTCATGCTTGACCTCAAAGAATTCATTCCTTTTTATAATCTGCATTTTTAAACGATTCTCTCACATGTGCTTTCATGTCATACTTTTTATAGCATTGTCGTACTTACGATATTAGACGTACATTTCAATAATATTGTTAGCATTATGCACCATTATTAACCACTATGTAAGTAGTGCCTCTACACCAATGATATTAACAATCTATGCACTCATGTATCATACATCATATAGTACATATATATGAATGGCAGTCCAGTGCTGCGTGTTTATGCTCTTCCGGTGCATCTGCTTGAAAGTCTTAATGTGACTCGGCTGAAGGAGTGCTGAAGGCCAAACCTCACTCAGTGCTGCTATATGGACACATGATGGAGAAGTAAAGCTTCTACTAATATAACCTCACGATCCATGTGTGTTTCTTGCTCTGCTCACTGGTAACTTCTTTAATTTAATTGTTATAACAAACTATGTAGTTCAGTTTAGTACTCCAATATAAGTTGATTTGATAAAAGAAAATGTTGAAAATATTGCAAATCACGCAAATATTCCTTGCCGGTGTTGGGACTTTACAGACATTAAAGACTTTCTTTAACTTCAAATGGTCTTCGTTTCCAGTTTACACTTCGGGGCTTCTGGGTCTCTACAACCCCTACTATTGATTGAGTAATTGTACAAAAAATATACATTTTTAATCATACAAATGATATATCTTTTTTTTTGTTTGTTTGTTTACTTCTCATGTATTCATTAATGCTGTGTTTTTGGAGATATTGTATCCATATACCACACATTTACACTCTAGTACTAGGCCTAAATTTTCAGATTTATGCCGGATTTATTTATTTATATATTTATTTTTGACACGTGAAGAAAATATATTTAGTTTTTTTCACATTTCCCATTCATTTCAATGTGGGGTCATATTGACCCCGAAGACCAGAAGTGTAAACAGTTTTTTTACATACCTTCAGAACAACTGAATCAAGCCCAGTTTTTGTGTGTGTGTGTGTGTGTGTGTATATATATATAGATAATGTATGAAAAGACACAACATCTTATTCCACTGAGATGAAGGGAACCTTTTTTTAATTAAGTAAAAGTTGATTGAGGACCCGACTGCTCCATTTCTGTTGACCTGTAAAAGCTTCCGCTCAGAATGAGTGTGTGTTCACCACACTGGTTTAACTGGGGAAACAGAGTTTTTATTGGGCTGTTGGTTAAATGCATGTAAATCTTAACGTCTGTAAAATCCATCTTACTTTTCAGATTCAAATTAGAGCAATATACCTTTGAGTAGCCTACTGACTTTAAAAAGTTGAACGCTGATCTCTGTGAAGTGTGTAAGGCTGGCAAGGCTTGTTGAGACTAGTGTGTGTTTTCTCACTCGGACTGTGCTTTTAGAGGAAGATCTGCTTATAACCACTGGTCTAGGGTCAGTTTTCTCCATAATATCCACTGGATATGCAATATTCAATATCAAATCTAACAGAATTTGAACACTGCATTTAATTGTGGTGGCAAATTAATAAAAAGGTGAAGATTGAACAGAATGAACACTACAGAGAAAGAGGAGAAATGGCTAAATTAAATAAGAAATTGTTAAATTCTTATGTTTTGTCCCTTCTGATCACATAATTAGAAAATCGTTGTGTGTAAACGATGACCGCTGTGTTTCAGCTGTGCTCCTGTGTTCAGCTGAAGTTCATCACTCTCAGATTGTGTTTTAGTGAGCGAGATGTGTTCAGAGATTGAGTGAGTGAGATCTGCAAACTGCCTGAACTCGTTTAAGGTTCTGCAGAAACAGGGCTTTATTCGACAGGTTGGTTCAGGCGATTTCAGAGAATGGGGTGTCGTGTTTCTGAAATCCTGGAGAAAGACATTCTTTCGGCTGTAGTTCTATAAAACACCAGCAGGGGGAGATGAAGCCATTCTAGCCATGTGACACGTGAGCAGGAAGTGATGTCAGCTGTGATCGTCACCAGCCCTTTCTTGACTGGATAGATACTTCAACCAAAAAACACTATGATAAACCCATAATCCAGATGTGTGTTTTAGGTCTGTGGGACCAGATTTGACAGGTGTGTATCCCATCACATCCACACACACACACACACACAGGAGAAGCTCCAACTGAAGGTTTGGAGCTGAGAATGACCACAAATATCAAACACACACTAATCAAGTTCAGGCTATATCACCTAATAATCCTGGACACATAATTACACTGTCTATGAAACTGTTTGCCCAACTTAACATGATGTTTTAAGTTATAAAGCCTTTTACTAGCTAAAGAACATGCTAGCAGAAGATTTACATTTAGGACGAATTTTAATAGACATATTAGATTTATTTAAAAAATAATCAAACGTTTTCATGCCCAGTATAAAGTGGACACGCATGATTTACGGTGTACGTCTCCTGAACACAGGCTGGGTACGTTTCAGGGCATCACTACTTTAGTGGACGTACACATTCAAAAAACGTTAATTATCCGAGTGGAACTGGACGTTATGAGGTTCTTTCAATTGGACTACATAAAAATCTATGCATGAAAAATGACATAAAAGTTGATTAACATTGTATGTAAAATATGCAGTGTTGTTTCACAGTGACAAAAATCCATTAAACTGTAGGAAGGACCCTAATGAAGTAATAACATCTGAAGTAATATTGTTTTACGTAAATGTTTAGCAGCTTTCACGTCATTCTGCATCATATTCCTCCAACACCACATGTAGCCTTCACAAATATTGCAAAAGATAGTAAACAGACATGAGAGCTCTGAATTAGAGTTGCACTTGAACACAGAGAACTACAGCCGGCTGTCAGCTAGCATGTTCGTAAATGAAACTTGTCTATTTCTGCAGATATATTCGTCTATATTCGTCATTCAAAAAGAGAAACCGAAACTGGTGACTGAAAATCAATCCTGCTAAACACTTTCTTTTTTCCACTCCTCTCATGTTAATTTTCGCCAAGGAACACTCAGGTAAGATGGTGTAAGATAAGAACAGCCTTCTATCTTTTGACTTCTTTGCTCACTGCTTTGTGCACACATTATTCTCGTGCACTGACTCGTTCACTAAGCTGAACAGCCAATCAGAGTTCCCTCTCTCCCTGAGGGCACGACGCCGATTCAACATGTCGAATCGGGCGAAAAAAGCCGACGAGGACAATTTTCAGCCGACGGTGCAGAACACACTGAGGAAACTTGGCCGACCGTCGCCTTGGTGTGTTGCAGGCTTTACAGTATAGTGTCCCCATCACTTTACTAGGGCGTCAGGACCCACACACACCCCAGGGTGAGCAGCGCCCCCTACTGGCTTCACTAACACCTTTTCCAGCAGCAACCCAGTTTTCCCAGGGGTTCTCCCATCCGGGTACTGACCAGGCCAGCTTAGTTTCAGTGGGAAACCAGTCTGGGGCTACAGGGTGATGTTATTATTATAACCTTTATTTTACCAGGAAAGAAAGCACATTAAGGATTAAAGATCTCTTTTCCAAGAGTGTCCTGGCCAATGGCTGCTGGCCTCTTGTGGTAAACCCGCAGTGAAGTGTCTGCAGGCCTATAGGTGAGTACAGGCACATACTATACTGTATAACCATCATCATACTGCAGAGAAACCACTCCATGATCTAATCTGAGCGTGAAGCGAAAGGAACCTCTGACAGCCATCGAAAAACAGCAGAAACTGTCATAGCACTGCTTCTCGTGCGTGTAAAGTAGTTTGCTTCCCCTAAAACATCTCCTTTTAGTGTTCCATAGAGAGAAAACAATCAGCAATAAATCGTGACTTTGGTTTTGATTTTGATTTTGGTTTTGATTTTGGGGTGAACATATCACGAGGCAGTGTGTTTGACTCTGATGATTTTGGGATGTTGAAAGCAAACAGTAATGACATGTCTCAGCCTCTTAGTTTAATCATCTTGCATGTTTCCTTCTGCCTCGTCTCTGATGCCTCTGTGTTTGAAGTTTCTTCACCACCCTCTTCTCTCTCTCTCTCTCTATCTGCGGATGAGAGTAGTGTGGTCCGTCGCTCCACAGAACTGGTTTCACTGCTCTAGAGTCCAGCGGCGTGTGCTTTACTGCTCGGTCATGCAAACCCACTCCGTGAAGCTCCCGCTGGACAGTTTCTGTGCTGATAATACTGCCGCCGGACGTTTCACTCTCGAAAATCTTGGGTTATTTTTTTCACCTCAAATCATGGGTTGAGCCTTTTGGGTCAATTCTATAGGTTATTTTTTCAGTATTTGGGTAGTTTTTGTGTTACCCAGATCCTGGGTCAAACATAACAACCCAGTGTTTGGGTAGTTTTTGTGTTACCCAGATCCTGGGTCAAACATGACAAACCAATGTTGGGGTAGTTACCTTTCGAGGGACTATGGGGTGTCTGAAGCATGAATGAAACTAATCCAAACCTATTGGCATTGCGTGACTACTTAGCGTGTGACGGCATACACGGAGGCTACAAAGGGACGCCGGTACACAACAGCATTAGCTTTTGCTCCTCAGCAAGCGCTCTCTGTTGTGTGATCGTCTATTTGGTGTTGTTTGTGATATACATACAGTATATCAAATATTGTGAAATGGCAAGTGAGCAGTTCAAGTTCAAGAAGTGTGTGCATCCCTGCCCTCATTTTATCACGAGTGGGAACACACGCTCTTGACTGGCTATATTTGCTGAATCTGGCCAGGCTGGTGGTCCCTGTGGTTCGGGTCCTGCGTCTGCCAAGGCGGCGCGGCGGCTCATATCATGGGGCAGAGAGAGCTAGCAGAGGGGATCGAGACTGCTTGGGCACTTTCTCAGTCCTCATCTGATAGCTCAGATCCCTTCACTTCCCGTACGGAGGCCCACCCCACGGCTTCGTCCGCTCGAGTAGAGTGCCCGTGCTGCAGGACCCAGTGGACGTACTCAGCATCACGGCTGGGGATCTGAATAAATCACACATGCCATTTGAGACTGCACCCGTATATGAGGAGCTCTTGGAGTCTGTGACGCATACTGTGTCCGAACTTAACCTCAGTTGGCCACAAGAGAGGACAGGGACAGGGTCTTTCCTCCTTGATGCCCCTGTTTCGCCTACTGGCCTGTTAAAGCGGTCGGCGACAGGTCCCAGGAAATGAAAAAACAGAGCGCAGCGCTCAGGCAGTATCTCCCTCTCCGTTCAAGGTCCAAAAAGGCTTCCTCCAGGGGGCAGCCTCAGCTGTCAGAGCAAGAGGTTCACTCGCTGCTGGCAGACAGGGAGTCCGGGTTCTGCAACTGGTACTTCATAGATCCAAAGAAGGATGGAGGGTTGTGTCCAATTTTAGATCTGAGACATCTGAATCGGCCTCTGTGGAGATTCAGGTTCAAGATGCTCACCATTCCCATTATTGTGAGCCAAATCAGATCCGAGGACTGCTTTATCAAGATAGATCTAAAGGACGCACACTTCCACGTCCCCATCCTTCCCTCTCACAGGAGGTTCCTGAGGTTTGCTTATGCATATGTGGCCTAGCACTCTTCCCCACTGAGGCTCCAGGGCATCCGTGCGCTAAATTACATCGACGACTGGCTTATTCTGGCCCAGTCTCGAGAACAGGCAGTTCGGCATCGAAATGTTGTCCTTGGTCACATTCAGAGCTTGGGGTTGACACTCAACACGTGTTGACATCCGCCCAGTGGACTACGTTCCTGAGGGTGGTGTGGGACTCAACTACGATGCGGGCACGAATGTCTCCTGCACGTATCGGGTCAATCCTGGCCATGGTGACCAGGATAAGGCTAGGCTGAAAACAGTGTCAGAGACTGTCGGGGCTCATGTGACACCCTTCGGCCTTCTGCACCAGCCCTACAGTTGAAGACCATGGAGGACCAGCATTCCTCTAGGCACATAAACTGCCTGGAGATGTTGGCGGTCCTCCGGCTCTGAGGAGCTTCCTTCGAGACCTCAAAGGTCACCACGTTCTTGTGAGAACAGACAATATGTCAGTGGTGTCCTATTCAAGCCACGGGGGGGTCTGAGGTCGCGCCCTGGACTGGAGACTGCTCCTCTGTTTGTAGTGCTTGCTTTCACTGTGTGTGTGTGTGTCTACAGCTTTGCCATTCTCTTTGTTCTCTAAGTGTATGTGTGTGTGTGTGTGTCATTCCTCTGTTTCCCTCAGGATCTCATGTATAATGCATGTAGGTCCTCATGAATATGGTAATTGGTCCGAATGCAGTGTGAGGTGAGAGGGTTTCCCCTGTTCTGCTGCTGATGAGAGAGAGCGAAGACATGCTTCACAGACACAGAGATGAGAAGAGCTGAGGAATGGTATTCAGCAATAAAAACAGGGGAATTCATAAATAAATTCATAAATAAAGAATGCAGGTAAATGTAAGCAAGGTATACATTGAAATGTGGTTTTCTGATTAAAAAAAATGCACAAGGTCTGATCTGATGGGGTCACACACAGCACAGGACAACTATGTTAAATACAAATAATAATATTTGACTCATAGTCAACAACTTCCAACTTTTAAAAAGGAGATTAAAATGCTAGTCATAAATTAAGTTCTGAAAGCATTTGATGTTTTGGGGCACATATGTATCCGCATGTCATCATGAATCATGGACAAACTGATATTTGTCACATCAGAGTAATTCTCTTGATTAGATGAGGTAAGTGACGTCCAGCTGCAGGAATGATGGTCACTTGACACTGTAATGTTGGGCTGGACAGTAGCAATGCTTTGGCCAGGCATCCATATATATGCGTTCACATACTTCTGTAATATCTTTGCATTAAAGCCCACCATTGTAATTTTGCCAACTTGATAACTTATGCACTATGAGTTTAGTGAGTGTCCCAGCACTATTAAAACAGTTTCTCTGCAAGCATGCCAAAAAATGAACCGATCAGATTTCGCTCCTTCTGACGTATGAAGAGGATCTTATAATATCACCGGCCCTTAATCTGCACGTTTACACACATCACCCGGCATTGGGTTCGGCGAGCGCCATCAGAGCCCAGTTGTAACGCACTGGAGAAGATCCAGCTGAGCCTAAAACTTTTCTGTGGTCAGCACAGACGACACTGAACAATACTGACCAGAACATGTCACCGCTGTCTTATAAACACTGTCTCAGGAACTGTGGACACTTGTGGAAGAGTTCAACATGATGATGAGATGATCAGTGTGACTCCACAACAACTACACAAACGTCTCCGCTAACATTCAGAAACCTGTGTTGTTACTGGCAGAGTCTCTGAAGCTCTTGTAAAGGCTCCGCCCTTTTCTAACGGAGGCGGAGCTAAAGCTCATTTGCATTTAAAATGACACACACACACACACACATGCTGTGTTTTTGCTCACACCCAAAAAGGGGCAACTTTGCCAAGCTGTAATAAATGATCTGGTGTTTTGAGCTGATATTTCACACACGAATTCTGGGGAAACTGTAGATTTATATTACATCTTGAGAAAAGGGACACTATGAAGAGTTCAGATGCAAAAGCCTCTAAATGCCATTTGAAATTTTCTTCTTCAATGATGATTTTTATCAAACTTGTATATTTAAGTTCATTAATTTCACTTAAATAACAATTAATAGGTAATTATCATTGCCATTTAAGTGAAATTACTGAACTTAAGTATACAAGTTTGATAAAAGTCATCATTAAAGAAGAAAATTTCAAATGGCACTTAGAGGCTTTTGCATCTGAACTCTTCATATGTTACCTGTAGAGTCTTTAAAGATAGATGCATACATTTAAAAATGACATTCCACAACATCTTTCTTGTTCACTCCTCTGTGAAAGTGTGTGTGCATGTGTGTGTGTTGTGTAGTCTATACACTGTAGAGTGAGACGGGTTCGTTTGAGAGGGTTCAGTGAGCGAACAGAGAGCAGAAAATGAAGGTAAGCAAGACATGCTCATGCATGTTCACAAAGTCATACAAACCTTCCGGCACACATATCGGAGAGTCAGATTGTTCGCTATCTCTGGCTAAAGGTTGTTGATGGCTGGCAGGCACTGAGAGAGAGCGAGAGAGAGAGAGAGTTTGGGATGTGTGACCTTCGAAGACAACAGATCAACAACCTTGGGCAAAGTCATTCTAAGCCTTCAATACATGCTTTCTTTCACCCTAACACAATCATTGATTCAAAGCTGTAATGCATAGGGCTTCATGAAATGAGAATGATATTTCATCTTTAAATGAGCACACACACACTATATATATCGTATGATGAGTGTGGTCAGGCCACACCGTACTGTATATGCATCATGTACTGGTGTATTAGAATGGTCGTGTTTTCATGGGACAGTGGTGTTAAAGGGATGGCCAATATGCCTTATTCAGGTCCAGTTAATAAAAGCGACCCGAGAGCCCGCTGTCCTCATGCTGTGACTGGCCTTCTGCATTCTCAGTCACTTTGCCTCTTACCAGCTCTGATAAAACATGCCAATGATTTCATTTTGTATGATTAGAAGTGTATTTAACATTCGGGGATTTCTTGTGTTGTCTTTCACAGGTCTACCCAAATGTCAGACCCTCCTACTGATCCGGGTCCTTTTTGACCTGAAAGAGACGTTTCTTAAAAATCTAGTTTTTGCTAAAATAAAGAAAATTAAACTTTGTAAATGTGTTAAGAATGTCAAAAACAAACAAACAAAATCTTCCCTTCGTTTTTTGTAAGACTTGAACTAAAACTACTACTGCATTTTTTACATTTGGATCAGTTTTGTGGCTACTCATGAAATTATGCTGCATTTATTATTATTATTTTTTTTAGTTCTCAAATGTCACATTACTTCAAATTAACATCTGTTTGTAAATCAAATGTTCATAGACCAAATAGTCTAAATTTGAAAAAGGACAAAGAAATATATTTTGTCCGAAAACATTTCACTGTAATACTGAAGTTTTTTTTGTTGGAAAAAAGTGCTGTTTATATATATATATATATATATATATATATTTAATTTTTTTCTGTAGTTGTAACATTTTAAATTTCAAAGATTTTTTCATTAATTTGAATTGTTAAAACTATCACCGTCTGACTCCTCCCTCATCATGTCCCAGAGTTCCCTCAACGGGAGACGTCCATCGCCTCAGTCGCTCAGTTCAGGGCGCACCATCACAGCTTGAGTTCTGGAGAGACAGCACTGGAAATGACAGGTTTGCTGGTGTGTGTGTGTTCCCTAGAGTAGGGATATGTGTGTTAGCGTTGCTCAAGGATTCTGTCACTACAGCACAGCTGGATCCGATCTGATGAAGACGGGCTCTGGTCCAAACCTCAGAAAACTGTCTTCTAAAGCAGCATCCGAACAACATGGAATCTTTTTTTTGTCCTCGAGACACACACACACACACACACACACACACACACACTTATATGCTCACTCTCATTCACTCACATACACACAGACTCACACGTAGACACTCTCTCTCTCAAACACACACACACAGGTCCTCGATGACGTCAGTGTCCACGACGCCGTGATCCAGGGACAGCAGAAGGTTTGCTGGGACACCTGTAGGTCTGGCCATGGAGTGACGGGCCGCTTTCACAGAGACAGACTCTGACTACACAGGAGATAGAGTAGAGAGTCAGACTTCAGATAGACGTCTAAATCACACCGGGGCACAAAGCACTGAAGACTCTGACTGTCTTGCGTAAGTAGGACTACTGCAATGCATTCTGGGTAATCCGAATGCAATCCAAGTAAGCGCATTCACCTGCTCAGTGCAGTTTACCCCAGAGGGAGATGTGTGTGTGTGTGTGTGTGTGTGTGTGTTGGAGGAGTGTAACAGTTACAAGGACATTTTACTGGGAAATTTAGCAGAGAATGTAGAAACAAGAAGAAATATTTAATTTGGACAAAGATTGCTACGACAGCGTCAGCGGAGCGTCACAGATGTACAGAAAAGACACAAAAACTTCGTACAAGATGCCGTCAAGAGGAAATATCCAAAAACGGGAGGAGGACCCCAAGAGAAACTTAGAGAAAGTAACATTAGGTTACTGCGGTCCCCTTCTCATATCTCTCCATAACGTCGTCAGCAAACCACAAATCATGAGCCGTAATTTACGAGCCGTAGCTACGCAATGTAGAGTTACCGGCCGCTCTTGAAAGGGAACAGGTTTGCCAATTAATCAATCAATCAATGAAAAACCACAGAAACGAACTGAAAACTAGCACACAGAACTACAACATGCGATAAACCCAGATAATCCCACAGTATGCCGGTCTTTTTAATGGTCACCAAAACTTTTTTGTTGCCAACATTTGTTATACCCTTTTTTGTATTCTGCAGAAGAACAGATCGTACAGATTTGGAAAAGACAAGGTGAGTAAATGATGACGGGACTCTTAATTTTGTGTGAACAACCTTCAGCATCGTAACTGTTAAGAGACTGTTAAGAGCTTTCGAGCGCAGCTGCTCCTCAACATCATGCTTTTATTATAATACAATAATGAAAATCATCACTTACCTTCATCTGTTCTAAACACGCACACACACTCTTCTGATAGGTTTGCAAGTATATGTCAACTTATTCTACTATCCCTAACCTATAAAACAGTTTATTGACAGTCCGCATTAATGATGTTGCAAAGTTACTTATAGTTACTAGAATGTCTAAAGTGCACTATTGAAATAAAGAGTAACTGAACAAAAAAAGCATCATAATAGTAGTCCAGATTTGTCCATGTATTTCAAGTTTCCTGTGTGAGAAACCACCTGAAATGTAAGTTACAACTAAAGCAAACACCATTGGAGGTGTAAGAGAGACTCGATTTCAATTAATAACAAATTATGAAGAATTTTAGTGATATTTCGGTGCAATTTTTTGGTGCTTCACAGTCCACTGTATGGAAAAGAGCAGTGGGATCGATTTCCAAAAAAATTAAATGGACAAAAGAAAATTGTATGGATTGGGAACCACATGAGGCTGAGTAAATGGTTACAAAATATAAATGTTTGGAGTACACTTTAATGAATTATAGCCAATCTAACATACAATACCACACTCTTAGAAGAAAAGGTTCTATCAGTGCTACGTATTTGGAACCCCTGAAAGGTTCTATACACTCTTAAAAAAAGGGTTCCTCTGGGTTCTATATAGAACCCTGGGGTTCCATACTTGGCCAATAGAACCTTTTACCAAAAAAAAAAAAAAATGGTTCTATATAGAACCATTTTGGAGTTCAATATCTGAAGCGGGGGATGGAACCATTTCTTCTAAGAGTGCATTCTAACTTGTGCCTTTAAGTCATATAAGTGTAAGATGTCTTCAATAAAGAAGCCAATAGGATAAATAACACAGAAACATCTTTCATATCGATCTCTCAGCACTTCTGTCTGTCTCTCCTCGGTGGTGAGCGACAGACAGCACTTTAAGAGTCAATTAAAAGCACACGTCTGTGGAGGAGGAGGGACTGAAGTTCCCTAGTGAGAAGAACACAATATGTCTGTACTGAGAGACACACTCCCTCTGAGACTCCCTCACCACCGCTGGGAGCATCTCCAGATAACAAGCCTTATTAGACGCTCACGCACCACACACACACACACACACACACCTGATCAGTTCAATAGTTCTGCTGTTACTAATTATTATAAAAAAGAAACGTGTTCAGCCACATGACAGCATTACCTTGTCATTTATTTAGCAGTCACGAAATAATGAAAACATTCTCTTAAAAAAGAAATAAGCAATTTACTCAATAAACATCTTTTAATGTCTTAAAGACTATAATACAATATTCTCAATATATTGATTTTGTTTGTACAAAATAAGAATACCTTGACAAAACAATGATTCCATTTCACACACACAGAAAGCCTCATAAAGTATCAGGACACAGAACCGGAGAAAGATGGATCTCTCTGACACAGCAGTTTCATCATTTGTTTAAATGGAAGAGTCTGAAACGCAGTGAGCTTTCTAGAGCAGCACTTCGGATATAAAGAGGCAACAGGATATGGTCTGTGAAATTACAAGATAGATACACATTTTGATAGAGTAAAATTGAACTTTTGGTCTAGCTTAAAGTGTCATGAAACCCCCCTGTTTTAGCCTGATCGTTGGAAAAAGTCTCAAGAAATGGGCGTGTAAAGCTGCGGAAAATTGGGCGTGTAGAAGATGGGAAAGGGGATTATACAGACACATGAATCTCAGAGAGAAAAAACAGATTTCAGGGTTAAAAATCTAATATAACAAACTGCCAAAACGAGGGAGAAACGCAGAAGATTTAAAAGGTCTAATAATAATATTTTAATTACATTTACCAGCACTTCAATCTCTGAACAAATGACTTGTTCGTTTAACAGAAAAAATAAAGGCATAGTTTCATTTTTATCCTTTGTTCTTTGAATTGTTGGTTTACATCCTTGTCTTCTGTGTATCAGAATCATCCATCGGTTCATCGTGTTCATGATCAGACATCCTTACTTGCACATATATTTCATTTGAAGAAGACATGTGCACACACACGGTGCTGGTTCATGTTTAGAGCACTAGAGTTTATAAAATAAGTCCATACATATTTTAAACGTGTCAGTATATTTACTATATGTTTTGCATTGCAACCAACATGAGCAACTCTCATGGCATGTGTGCGCCAATGGCTGCGATTCGAACTCAACAAGCTCTTTCTCTTGAATAAATGCAGAGATTGGCTGGAGGGTCAGCTGACGTAGAGTCGTGCAGCCAATCACACACTCGCACGTCTACCTCACATTCCCTGACAGTGCCTCGACTTCGCTTTTCAACCCGGAAGAACGCAATTGTTTGGAAAAGCGCAAAAATAACCAATTTCCACTTATTGATAACATTTATGAGTGCATTTAGTGTTTTCAATGATGTGCAGGCTGAACATATCAAAAAATGTGTTTTGGGGTTTCATGACCCTTTAAAAAAACAAGAGTTTGGGATGGAGAGTAATCATGAAACCACACATCTTCATCGTTAGATAACATTTAGTAACTGACCACTCAGACCAGCCAAACAATATCAACTCCGCAGTTCCCTTCGTTTCTGATGATCATGTGTGTGATGAAGACAATCACAAAATAATTCAGCATTTTGCTAGGGTGCCAATTTAACATATATACTTATGTTAATAATAATTCAGCATTTTGCTAGGGTGTATTTCCAGTCCCAAGCTACCCTTGTGTCTCCTTTCTGAGAGAGAAATGATAAATATAGATTTGTTCAATGTATTTAAAGTGCAGAAGAGTTTTGATTGAAGAACAAGCAATGTTGGGTAATATACCTTAGATCATGGGTTCTCAACTCTGGCCCTCGAGATCCACTGTCCTGCTCCGACCTTGATCAAACTCTCCGCCTGTAATCCCGAAGACCTTGATTAGCTTGTTCAGGTGTGTTTGATTACGGCTGGAGCAAAACTGCAGGAAACTGGACCTTGAGGGACATATGCCCAAAATTGTCATGCCGTTCACTCGCTAACTTCCCTTCCGTCTGAAGTGTACATGTGAAGTAGACTCGGTCAAAATCGAGGGAGCGAGGGTCTGTCCATATAAACTTCCCTCATCCCCTTCAGTGGAATGCACTTCAAAATGGCGGCAGGGATTCCTTTGAGGGGAAGTGCTTAGGGAAGTTCGCAAGTGTGTGTCTGGAAGTGGACTGGAACACAACCAGAGTTGAGATTCCCTGCCTTATACCGGATTCAGAATGCACGATTTTAGCACGATCCGTTTAATGTAGTGTGTCGTGGTGATTCATAAACTGTTACACTTCATGACAGAAAGACTAGCATGTACATTTTTTTTACAGTGCTTCTTGACGGGTTCCTTCACATCTGTGTGTTTGACCAATAGGATCACAGAAGTTATTCCGTACACAGCTTTCAAACATGGCGAAACGAAAGAGAGACGATGGTATTGGTGCAATGCAGGAAAGATTTGTGGAGCGATGGCAGAACTCCGACCGAGGCGCTTCAGCAAACTGGTGAGTAGGCTACGTTTACTTTAGTACTGGCTAAAAATAAATAAAATATTGTGACGGGTCCTATTCTTCCTACTATGGCTGGCTAGTGGGCGAGGTTAGGTGGATCATCAATGGAACGATGTCGACCTGTTCTTCCCTCTATAAATGTTTAGGCTTTGTTGGTAAGGGGGTGTGCTTGCTTGCTCCCGGTTGTTTGGTGTTTGGTTTTGGCTTTTTTTTCTGTTCTGTTTACTTTGACCTTGTTACTAGTTTAAAATATTGTTCTGTCTGATACTTGTACATCATGTGTCTGACAAAATTTGATTACATTGTTTTTATTGTATTATATATATTTATACTTATGTTAATAAATATTTTTGGTTGCAACCGTGCCAACCTTACTCTGTCCTCCTTTCATTTGTCAAGGCTTTGAGCCGGTCATGACAAATATGGGTGCAAGAGGTCCCGGGTTTAGATCCCGGACGAGCCCCCATATTTGTCACGAAATTTTCAAATGAATGGAGGACATAGTGAGTTGGTTTGCAAGAATTATCATTTCTTAACTTAAATAGAAAAATATATAAAAACAAGAAAACATGGTCATCTGTAATGATGCATGGATGTGCCATAGAAAGAAAACAAATAACAAAAGCAAGTTAAACTACAAACAAACGAAAGCCAAAATCCAACACAAAGCAATCAGGAGCAAGGGCAAATCAACACTAACACAGCCTAAACTTTTATCGAAGGAAAACAGGTCGACATTGTTCCATTGATGAGCCTCCTAGCCTCACCCACTGACCAGCCATATCAGGAAGAGTAGGAGACCTGTCTCAATATATATATTTTACCTCAAGTTCTCTTTGGAAAATTCCCTTCTGTCCTCTTTGTGCAGGGAACATTGTCAGGTTGCCAGGTTTTCTTTCTTTTTGATAGTTTTTCTGATAACAAGATATCCTGTGCAAAACACATCACTTCGCTAGCCATTGTTTGTTTATGCTCACAATACCTGTCAGTTGATAGTTTCGCCTTCTCAATGACATTACGTACATCGTTAAAGACGCCAAGCAATAACTTGTCAGGAAGCAACGTGTAGACTGAAATGTTTTTTGTCAACAACACAACAAGAATGTTGGAGCCAAAATTGTGTAATCTGACACAGTGACTATCGTAACAGACAAAAATATCATCTGAAATATAGTCTGAAAACGGCATTAGATTGTCATCATGGTTCAGTCAGCGATACAAAAGGAGGTTCACTCACAGCAAATTGGAGCAAAGAGAAACTGTAAGGGACAGAGACGTTTGCAATACATACACACAACATCGACAGAAACAGACAACATAAATCCAAAGATGGTTTTCTAAAGAGAGCTTTCCCAG
This sequence comes from Pimephales promelas, assembly GCF_988280905.1. NCBI lineage: Eukaryota > Metazoa > Chordata > Actinopteri > Cypriniformes > Leuciscidae > Pimephales > Pimephales promelas. The sequence continues at coordinate 783,844 of NC_142780.1, forward strand.
ACAACTAATTAGTGTTGGCCCAGATCTGGCCCACATCTGGAACATGTGGAATACAGGTGTACCAGATGTGGGCCGGATCTGGGCTGACACTATGTTGCTGTCTTCCGTCTTGATTTGATTTCATTGTTAGCACAGTGTTTTCACCCTGAATAGTGGTGGAGTTGCCGGGACCCCACTGCTGGCTGGCATGTAGGTAGTTATGTCTTCAGAAGGATTCTGTGTGTTCATTTATCCAGGAACCCAGCTGTGTTTGCTCTGCTGTGTGCCCGTAAATCCAAATCCCATGCCCATTCCTTGTGCCAACGAGGAATCGAAGTTGAAATCGATCTCTTCTCCCGACTCCATAATGTCATGTAGAAGTATAGACTCCATGTCACAGTCCAAGCTGCTATAGAATACATCCATATCCAGGTCTGGTGGGAGCCGCTCGTGTGGGAAGAGCTGATCTGGGTGGTGGGAGTTGTGGGAGTTGTGGAAAGCAGTCCCCTGAGGCTGACGGTAAAGTCCGTATCCCACACTGTGCTGATGTGAATCAGTGTAAATATAGGCATGGGGTTGCTGGTATGGAGCTGTAGTGAGATCGCAGGTGATTGGGTTTGGGGGAAGCGAAGTGGGTGCTGAGAGATGTGCATTACCTGCGGGACTATATAGGTAAGGGGCTTTATGTATGTAAGAATGAATTTGTCCATCATTGGGATGAGAGTGGACCATTGCAGGTCGAAAGTCCTGACTTAAACTTTGAATGATGTTGTGGCTGTGAAACGGCTTGGATGAATGGTTAGCAATAGGGTCATTATTGTAAGCTCCAACCATCATTGAGTGGACCTCATTCTCTTTTCCAAGTATCATGTCCTTGACAAGGAACTGGGATCCGATGGTCAGCAAGCTTTGTAGGGTGCTTGTGCCTTTGTAAGCATGCACACTACTGGAGCTCTCCTCAATAGTGTGCATGGAGGAATGGTGCTGAAGCATGCCTAGATCCGACTGGCTATAATCACAGCCTTGCTCCTCGATGTCACTGGTGTAGAGGTAAGGAGTGTGTTTATGGCATGGGGATTGGTAGATAACCGTTGATCTGAGATCTGTAGGGTAGTGGGATGCAGGTGAATGAGCACTGGAGGGACTGGGATAGAGGCGTGGAGATGCCGAGCTGGATATCATTCCTTCATCAGGTTCCCCAAATTCCTCTGCTATGACGGGTGATAGCCGACCACTAAGAGTTGATGCTGACGAGCTTCCGAGCGAATGGAGGTCCGTCCAAGTCTCGAACTCCTCCTTAAGCACCACCTCACCTGCTCCAGACTTCCCAGTGGGACTGCAGTGCTCCGGAGAGCTACAGCACCCCATCAATGTCTTCTCTGCTTTCCCAGCCGTGTTCTTACGGTTAGCTCGGCCTTTCCTCTTCAGGGGCCCGGTGCCGTTGTCCACTGAGGCAGCTCGACGCCGGGGAGACTTTCCCAGCTTCCCTCCGTCGGGATTCAGCATCCACCAGGAACTCTTGCCCGTTCCCTCATTCTGCACACGGATGAAACGTGTGTGCAGGGATAAGTTGTGGCGGATGGAGTTCTAGAGAAAAAAAGAGGAGAGTTTTAGAGTAATATAGTTACAAAAGAAAGGTCTTGTCTCTTGAGGAGAGTGATGTTTACCTGGACAGCTATGAGATGGCCTCTTGTTACATTAACAAAAATTGATCTGAATCAGACAAACAACCATGGGCGTAAATTTAATCTAACTGTGGATAAACAAAACAAACAAAAAGCAATAAATGTATCGAGCGAGTTTTAAGGGTACACTAATACAGGCAAAATTGTACTTGTAGCTTACACAAAAAGGGATAGTTGTTTAAATATGAGTTAGGTAAATAGTAGTCTCAGCCTCAGACGTCACGCCCACGGAACGTTGGCTAAACGTCTGATGCATATGGTACACTTAACTGGAAACACTTCAGGAATGTCGAAGTCGTCATCTGATTGGTTGAATTTTATCGGATTTCCGGGGGGCGTCAGTGTCGCGTTTATTTTCGGTCCGCCGGGAAACAAAGCGCAGAAGTGTGATTGCGGAAGAAAAACTGTTGTGTTTATGAGTGACAATGAGCATTAATCAAGATCAGCTAAACGTGTATGTCCCCTCCTATCAATTATGGAAGATCAAGTGAAGTACTTAATTGCGAAGGGGATATCAGCCGCGTTTGTGGGCAAACATGAAACAACAGACGCTGACATCGCAGCTGGCCGAGATTCAGTATTCATATATAGGGCGCACACTGGATTAAGGTGCATAAGATACTGCAGAGTCAAACGTTTGACTGCGAGTATTCAATGTGCGGCGGCTCGCTGACAGCTAACGTTACAGCTGGCTGTTTTGAATGAGACGAGCCGGTTACTGTGAACGGGGAGCGCTTTATGAACATAACTGTGACGCACGAGCAGCGCCGGGGACAGTGTGTCTGAGTGAGCGCTCGTGAGCACGTGATTTACACACATAACCTGATTTATACGAGGTTGAACTGGCCGTGTGACAAAGCGGGCATAAGATGGACATGAGCGCGAGTTCGTGGTTGAATTTAATAACGCGGACCGTTGTTAACGAGCGCCTCCGGTGACTGCTGCTGACTGACTTGTTGCACGCCGGTCTGATGTTGTGGGGACATTTCGACGCCCCGAAACGTGACGCTGAATGAAACGAACTGTAATTGGTTGTTTGACATGTCGGTCAAACGGCCTTATGGGCGGGCCTTGGCCAAAGAAAGCTGCTATGAATTCCAGACCTTCAGCCGTCAGTCTGAAGGTCTGGCTACGCGAGACTAGGTAAATAGGTTCACCACACGGTCATATTCTAATTATTAAATAATCTTATGTCCTCAGACAGCTCATTTGCATATTCATAGAACACATACTAAATGAGGCGAGGGTGTCGAGTTACATTCAAGATATTTTAGCAACATAGTGTCGGTCCAAATCCGGCCCACATCTGGGATATGTGGATTCAACGCGTACCGGATGTGGGCCGGATCTAGGCCGACTCTATGTTGCTGTCCGAGACACTATTGTGGGGAATTAATCTATGAATGGCATAAACATCAACAAGCTTGTCTACCAGAGTAAGACAAAACTGTGATGTTTGTGTTAAAACAAAAGAGAAAAAGAGTTGGGTCATCCATATTATCCATTCGGGAAATTGTGATAGTAATGCCAATTTAATAAAATAAAATCTAAATATAACACTAAATCTGCTTTTGCAGACAAAAATGAAACGTAAATGTTTTGTTCTTTATTTTTGTTGACATGCAAAAGCGTAGTCACTGATTGTGTGTTTGATATAATGAATTAGGCCTCAGAGGTTCATCTGACACTAAAGGTTTCTTAAGGTAACGACACAAGGAGAGTGTCGATGGAAACATAAAGAAAAGAGAGAGCCGGCGCTCATCGGTGGAGGTTTCGGACAGACAAACGGAGCCTTATTATGAAAATGGACTAATAACTCACAAAGATTGCAATTATTAGAGGTGCACTCCTTTCTGACGATGACTTTGATGATGTGTTGTATAGCTAGTAGTGGTTAACAGATCGTTCAATAGTGAGATACACTGAATGTTCATTTAGACACCATGTGTGCAGCCCAGAGGTAAATATAAGCGTCTCTCCGAGGCATTTCCCAGTCCAGGAGGAAGAGCTACGATAACTGGCATTGACACTGTGTCCGCTCCTGTTAGTCGAGAGACGAGAGGCTGTGTCAAACTCTATACACTCAACATCTCCACTTTCTGCAGCGCTACTAAAACACTTCCAGGGACTCTTAATTAACCACAGACTCTGTGTGTAACTCTATGTTACATTTCGGAGCTCATTAATGACTGAAATGTTTGTTTGGTGTCAGTTATTTGTTGCTATATAAAACAGGGTGTGACGTCGTGATTGACAGCTGTGCTAGCGAATGAGTCGGCAGGAGTGTTTAGATCCGATTCCAAACCGAATCAAACATAGCAGGGTTTATGTGGGTATGAGATTGGGTTGCCATTTTTTGGGGATTTCCTCCTTTCTCACTGCGGTAAGTAGATTGCCATCGTGAGGACAGCTGGAGCTCTTGCCTCCAGTCTTGTTTGAGCTTAATTGCTGATTTCTCTTTCTTTGCTCCAGGGAATGTGTCCCATAGGGCCAGATACTTACAAGCACCGCCATGAGACCCTGTGCCATCCGGACACCATTTGCCACCCATCTGTCTGCTCAACCACACCCATAGTGATGATCCCAGTCCTCTAAACCATTCCAGAAACACATCTGACTCAACAGGGCTGTCTTTTCATTACTTGTATAAATTACACCTTAAAAAACACAGGGTTAAAAACAACCCAATTTGGGCTGTTTTCAACCCAAGGGCTGGGTAAATATAGGACAGAACACATTGGGTTAAACACATTGGACACTTGTTTAGGTGACTCGCATCACACCCGAGTATGTTGCTTTGCATACGATTAAACGATGTACAGCACAATAACGAATTTATAGATCCAATAAAATGTACACAAATCTGAATTTTACTGAAGACATGCACCATTTCGACCCTTCTGTACTGCTCTCAAAAAGCCAGTGATAAATAACTCAACCGCTGGGTTGTTATATCTGACCCAGGAGCTGTTAACACAAAAACTACACAAATACTGAAAAAAATAACCCAAGAAATGACCCAAAAGGCTCAACTCTTTGAGCTTTTTGGGTAGAAAAAATAATAACCCAAGATTTTTCTGAGTGTCGACTCCAGTAAAGATACGCAGTTAGTCCACCTGACGGGCACTGGTCGACTTCTCTGGGCATTTGAGGGTTTGGGGAAAACTTGAGGCAAAAGGTTTTGCAATAAAAGTCTCGCAGACGGAAGGACTCCATCGCAGCAATCATTGGCCATTCGGTTGGCATGTAGAGCAACCAATCACAGTTAGTTTTGTTCAGTGTTGTGTTTAGGGGTGTGGAAATGTAAAGTCAGTGTACCTAAAATAAGAAGTCTTGGACATATTCTGGTCTAAGCTGTGAGCTTCACATTTGTAAGTTGGCGCTGATACACACAGCTTTCTTTTCCATAGGGGGGGTTTGGCATCACGCATGGTCTGTTTCCGACTGGAGTCACACACGTCTCCCCGGAAATCATGGAGAATTCAACCAATCAGATGACGACTTTGAATCCTGAGGTGTTCCCCGTTTGTGCACTTTATGTTCAGTAGATCTTCAAATAGCTATATGAGAATATTGAATGGTCAATAAAATCAGCAAACTGGGTTGATTTAACCCAGCATAGTTAAATAATTTTTACTATAATACTAGCTTCTGTTTAGATTGAAAAGATCGACGGTCAATGAAATAAATAATGAATAAATCATTATTTATCTTTTGAAGCTTTTCAAGAATTTGAGCTGTATTTCCAATTGAGTCTTTAAATAAATTGCGGCCACTCACTCAGTCCCTGTCCAAACGTGCACCTTTCTTCTTAATTTACCCCTATAAGGTGAATATAAGTACCTTAGCCCCAGTTTCTGAGAAAATTGAGATACGTTATCATACGGCTACAAATAGTGTCAGGCACAAACAATTGTGTTTAAGATGTATAATGCACGCATGAAACCTTTCCTGAACGGCATGAGCCACGAGGATCCGAGCCGACGCAGGAGAGAGCTGGGATAATGGTGGGTGATTCTTGGCAGTGTTAATTGGCCGGCTGTGTTTCCCGCAGGAGCCGTGTGTGTGTGTGTGTTAGGCAGATATAAATAGCGTCTCCAGATTAGCTGAGCATCTGAGAAGCAGACAGGAGATCGGAAAATCCCGGATCCTGTGCCAGTTTGACTCCCGGGATCCCCAGTCCACACAAACCCGGATCAGGACACGCTCATCACGTCAGCGGGAAATCTCCTCGCTTTACAGACACGAGCCACAGCTTCTCCGTAACACTTATAACACTCTTCCTTTCATTAGTCAATAACTACACAGTGTTAACACTCTAGTTACTAACTAACTAAGATTCTGATTAATGAATTAGTAAGTATAGTGCTCAGATTAGATCGTCAATCACTACTATTTTCTTCGTACCTCTACAGGTTGATAATTAACATGAATAATGCATAACATAAGGTAATGATAACCCATTACCTAAGTGTGGAGAGACACTGAAACACACGTCACTAATGCACTGACAGCATCTACCAAAATTAAGCTTTTAACGAAAGTCTTTAACGAAAGTTTGACTCGCTGAACATTGTAACCTTGCAAATCTCAGTTCTGAAGAGTCGTCAGAAGGTTCACACATCTCTAAAGCTGTATTTTATTACGGTAAGTCTGCTGTTTATTGTGTCTCTGAACGCGTGCATTTCTCATATGAATGTCCAACATTGGCAGCTCTCATTTTAAGGTCAGCATCCTCATAAATGAATAAAGCTCAGACACTCAAGACAACATTCAGACTGTGTGACGTGCCCCAGTCGTGCTTTAATAACACACACACACGTGCAAGACTGGCACACTGGGCACAGTTGCTAAGGAGACCCATGGGAAAGGGAGGGATCTTGTTGCCATAGCAGCCTTTTCCCTCCCATCCCTATGGTTTGTGGGATTTACTCATGCATGCTGGGAGAAGGCAAACGATACAGGTTTCTTGACTTGACTTTAGCACAGACTAATAATGCTAACTGTTGCCCTGGTTTAACCCAATGATCCTGCAATGAACACACAGACTTCATCAACTCTACACCAGTTTCTGACTCCAGTATTGCAGTTGAGAACACTTTCTCTGAGTTACCAGATATATTTCCTCGAATCCGCAGTAAAGATGATTTCCTTTAGCCTCATTAAAACCAGACAATTCTCAGTTTGTAGCTGAGATATGGTCTGGCAAAGCGTCATAGACAAATCATTTCCAGAGGGGCGTCACGGGTAGACCTAAAACCAATCAGAGCGATGAAGGAGATGACGTATGCAGAGCGGCGGCCGGCGGAGAAACATCTCCGAGTGTTGATCTTTGGTCGGTTTTTAACAAAAAGGAAACGTTCAAATTGCTTAAAAACAGGTGCGATAGCTGATTCGAGCGAGTGATGTTCGACGGCGGCGTCCATCTTTGAAATGTTGGCTAGAAAATCCCAGCCCTGTCGTCATCGTGTAAAGCCCGCCCCAACGTTTCTGATTGGTCCGTGATTTCTGCGGACTGGAAATGGGTTTGAATGAGCTCTTTGCCAGACTAACTTTTAGAGCAAATCTAAATTTGCCGGAAGTTGTCTGGGTTTTCCTAGGCTAGCTTTCCTTGAGCACAGGTTTATGTCTTAACATGCCGGACTTATTGGGACAGAATTTAGCTGACTTTACTCTGGTAAAGGAGACAGGTATATAGAATCAAGCCACAACACAACAAAGTAAAAGCCACAACACAGTAAAATCAAGCCACAACGGAAATGCTCCAGACCACCGTTGGGCTCTCGGAGATCAGGTGAAGTTAGTTTTCCTTTCCACTCTTCTATAGAGTCAGTTAGTTTTAACAGTATGTAAGCATTGTACATCAACATGAAATATTAAATAAAAAAAACACCTATGTGCAATATAGCTGCGTATTTATACATTTTTGCGGATCCGGAAAGACGTCTCCGTTTTTAAGCATATCGTTGTCTTGTAAACGTAGGGTGTTCACCGGGTGAATGAACTCAATGATGAACAGGTGACAACTATCAATCAATAACCATGGTAACAAACCAAGAGCGGGAAACTGGATCAAAATAAAACTGAGAAAAATAACACCGCACAAATACACCTATGGGTTATGATGAGTGACAACAGGAACACAAGTGATGCTATGATGTCTGAGGCGGAGAAATCTTGAGAAGCAAAAAAAAAAAAAATGTCTTGTTTCCAGTCCAAATATCTTTTGGACTATTTACTAGATAAGTAAAATAAAATATCATATCTTGTTTTCTGAAGAAGAAAAAAAAAGTGTTCATTCTTAAATCAAGAAGCTTTTACTAGATATAAAGTATAAAGTATGGTCTCGTTTTCTGAAAGGACAAATAAAAATGAAGAGAGTTTTTGCTTAAAACAATCATAATCATCTGCCAATAGGGTGAAAAAAATAATCTAATTTAAATGGAAAACAAGATAATTTTTCTTACCCCGATGGCAGATGATTATGATTGTTTTAAGCAAAAACTCACTTCATTTTTATTTGTCTTTTCAGAAAACAAGACCATACTTTATCCTTATCTAGTAAAAGCTTCTTGATTTCAGAATGTTTAGATATTTGGACTGGAAACAAGACAAGTAATATAAGCATCTAAGTAAGAAAAGCAGTGTACCTCACAATTAAATTCAGAATTGTGAAATTTTGTATAGTTTATCCTGTGGAAACAACCTTCAATGGACCAAGTATATATCAAAAAGTGTATATCATACAAGATGTGCCTTTCCTGATGTTAGTGGAAGGAAAACTGGGAAATTACAGTCGCCCATCCCACCCCAAAACACAAAAAGCCCTCAATTACGTGTCTCTGAGGTGGAGTGTGATCGTAACTGAGTGAAGGATGAGGAGAGAGAGAGAGAGAGAGCACTGGCAGACGCTTTCAGACACGAGAAACAAATGAGACGCATTCATCTCTGAGACGCTGAAATATTAATGTGCACTTCAGCTGAGACGGCTGCGCTAAAAGCTCTCGCAGACACCAGTCCAGACCTTTAATGGGGTAAAACACACACTAACATCTACAGCACAAGAGCTGTCTGAAATCACCACGTACACACTGATTATTGTATTAAAAAATCTTGATGACATTGGCTAAAATGAACAGCATTTTCTACAGTATATTGCACTCCTAACGTTACAAAAAATAATGTTCAAAATTGTCAGAATGGCAAAAATGGGTCGACTCGCGAGGCAAAGCTATCGAACACGAGGGGTCGTATCATAAACGGTCTGTGGCAAAATCAATAATTACCCACTTTATTATCCTTTATAGAGCACTATTCTGCTGTCTTCAGTGTGTGTGTTGCTGTGTGATCATGGAAAGCTTCAGTTCTCCTCTATATCAGCGTCAGTGTTCCTGATCTCCTGAAACGCCTCCATTGTAGTCTTGAGTTTCTGAACCAAACTAGTGGACCGAGACCCTGAAAAGATGCTCTCAATCCACTTCCAGACGAACTCTGGTGCAAAACACGGACCAAAGCATCTAAACCGACCGGAAACAGGACGTGATGTCACGAGACGAGACTCTGAACAGTACGTGATGTCACAAGATGAGACCATACAGCGAACAGAGAACTAATGCATCATTTACTTTTTTAATCTGGGACCAAAAGAAGAAACGAACCACAAATGTGAACACACACACACCTATAGAGTGAGGAAACGTTTAGATTTCACATCACATTATGATCGACACTCTACGATCACATGGACTCGAGAAACACACGATCCTGCATGAAGAGTCTACATCAGCTCTGCTTCAGTCACACTGATGACCTCAGATAACCCCGGTGTGTGTGCAACCTCACACACACACACACTCAGTGCTGTCCGACCCTCTACACACACACACTGGAGACTGAACATCAGCCCATCACATCATTATATATTCCATATCTATTATTTTGTTTCTTCAAATTTGTGTTATCAGTAATGAACATTACAGTGTTTTCAGTTACATTTAGTTCATGTTGCATTATTTTAGTGTCATGTTTGTTACTATGATGGTGTGTGTGAGTGTGTGTGCGCATGTGTGTGTGTGCGTGTGTGTGTGTGTGTGTGACTGTGTGTGTGTGTGAACAACATGATGGTGATGGTAGATCTAGACTGAATGTGAGCATATCAGTATTCCTCAAAATGAATAAAAACATTGAAATGCAAACTCAGAATATTAGAAATGAGAAAAAGTAACGCTTTACTATTCCATTAAAAAGTAGCTGAGTAACTCAATTAGGGACTTTTTTGGGGGAGTAACGCAATATTGTAACAATACTTTTAAAGTAACTTTCCATAAATACTGTGTGTGAACCGGTTTACTCTCTCTCTCTCTCTGACTCTCTCTTTTTCTCTCTCTCTCTCCAACATGACATCATGACTTTTGCGTAAACATATACGCCACTTTCGCGCCAGGTGGCGTGTCATCTCTACGCATTTTGAGCTATCCGCGTGTATCCGCGTGTATGCGTATATGTCTACGCCATTAACGTCCGCGTCATTCCGCGTGTCCGAACACGCAGTCATATCTCCAGTCATAAATGCCATTAACCCCAGTGACGGTTAAGTTTAGGGATGGGGTTGAGGTAAGTCATATATTTATATAACGTTAAGTCAACGGCGTTCATAAACACGCTGAAAGGCGATTATGCGTCTTGATGGCATGCCAAAAATGGAAATACGAATTGGCGTGTCATACACACGCTACTTCATGAGATCAGTCTGCTCTCTCTGTCTCTGACTCTCAACACACACACACACACACACACACACACAATACTGATGACATCATGGGAATGGGATCCAGGCAGCCAAGCAAAGACGACCAGTTTTTGACAATCAGCTCTTCTGTCATGAGCTTGAGTAACATCTGTGTATCATCTGTGTATCATCTGTGTATCATCTGAGTAACATCTGTGTATCATCTGAGTAACATCTGAGTAACATCTGTGTATCATCTGTGTATCATCTGTGTAACATCTGTGCATCATCTGAGTATCATCTGTGTATCATCTGTGTATCATCTGTGTAACATCTGTGTATCATCTGTGTAACATCTGTGTAACATCTGTGTATCATCTGAGTATCATCTGTGTATCATCTGTGTATCATCTGTGTATCATCTGTGTATCATCTGTGTATCATCTGTGTATCATCTGTGTATCATCTGTGTATCATCTGTGTAACATCTGTGTAACATCTGTGTATCATCTGAGTATCATCTGTGTATCATCTGTGTATCATCTGTGTATCATCTGTGTATCATCTGAGTATCATCTGTGTTTCTGTGTGGTTTGGGACTCTGGTCTGACTTCCTTACCCTTTAAATGAAAACAAAAGTTTTAAAGATGATTATTCTTTTTACATATAATTATAAACTATACAATGATCAGAGTGTTTTCTTGACTACAGCAGGTTTGGATAATGGATGGTTGAACGGATGTTTCAAGGTTTTTAACTTACAGCATAGATTAGATTTCTAAAAATAGAACCTCGTGAACAGAGTTGTGTGTGTGTGTGTGTGTGTGTGTGTGTGTGTGAGGCGGTAACTATAGCAACAGTACACCACTCAGGTGTGTTGAATGAAACATTGGCAAAGTGCCAAAATCTCCTCATGTTGTTCAATCTAGTAAGACAAGTTCATCTTCGGGACACAAATGAAGATATTTGGGATAAATCTGAGAGCTGGATCACTCCTCCATATAGGCTTCTTAAAAGTTATGAAAGACATCGTTAAAATAGTCCGAGTGACTACAGCGGCTCAACCTTAAGATTATCAAGCGACAAGAATACTTTCTGTGTGCAAAAAAACAACGAAAATAATGAGTTTATTCAACTCTTCATCTCTTTCTCTGTGGGCCTCGAGTGAGTTCTCGTAGTTTAACATCGCAGCACACGCAGGCTCACTATTGGCCGACGCTGGTCATGTGTGTGATGCTGCCATCAAACTAACACTAACATTAAACTCACACTGTAGGTACCATAGTTGAGCATTCAGATCCGTAACTCAACAAACTGCTTGAAGTAGACTGGCTAAAGACCATTAAACATGAAGTCGATCGGACCTGAAAGACACCGTGTGTGCAGAAAACACCTGTATTTGACCTATTAGTCAACTATTCAGGGCTTATTTATCACTGAATGATATGACAAACACTGTTCTGTGACTCACTGCTGGACTCTTGAATCTTGAGGATGATGTGCATCGATCAAATCAGAAAACACAGATCAGTCTGAGACAACAGGAGAGATGATTCACAACTCAGTGGAGTCTGACATGTACAGCAAAACTGTGCATTAATAAAGTTCAAGTGTGAGATTCATATCTGCAGCGAAGGAAATTACAAAGAAGGAGATGGAAATGAATCAAGAGAATGAATCAAAAGATGGGAATGAATCAAGAGAATGAATCGAGAGCTGGGAATGAATCAAGAGAATGAATCGAGAGCTGGGAATGAATCGAGAGCTGGGAATGAATCTAGAGCTGGGAATGAATCAAGAGAATGAATCGAGAGCTGGGAATGAATCGAGACCTGGGAATGAATCAAGAGCTGGGAATAAATTAAGAGTTGGGAATGAATCGAGAGCTGGGAATGAATCGAGAGCTGGGAATGAATCAAGAGAAGGAATCGAGAGCTGGGAATGAATCAAGAGAATGAATCATGAGTTGGGAATGAATCAGACTGACTGCAGCTTATTGAACCTGAGGAATATTTGATAAAACATGATTACATTAAGAATGAGCAATTTCCTTCCTCATCCAGTCAGCCACTAGTAAAACACACTCTGTATATTACTGATATATCCCTCATGCATTTAGCATGCAACCTTTCTTTCCCACGTTTTTCCTGCCTGCACTTTTCCCCTCTGTATAAAATAACCAGAGCTTCAGAACAAGACTGCATCTGTCTATGAATCTCCAAGACTATAACTCTTCACAATCAACTCTTTCATTTGACCTCTGCACCTTTACACACACACACACACACACACACACTCGCACATCCAGTTAATTTAATATAGTCTACGTGTGTTGAATAGCTACTGTATACTGCATTTTATTTCCAATGTTGAAAACGCGTTAACAGTGATTTTTACACACCCTTGTGTAACTTGAGCATGAATCGCGCGCGCGCGCGAGTGTGTGTGTGTGTGATCGCGGTACCTTCCAGCCCGCCGAGCTGTTGCTGTCTCCTTTATCGCTGAAGTACGGCACACACCGGACCATCCAGTCGTAGATCTGGGACAGGGTGAGCCTCTTCTCGGGCGCGCTCTCGATGGCGCGGGTGATCAGCTCCGCGTACGACGCGTTTCCCCAGGCGTTGCGTCGCGAGGACGGCGCGATGGTTTTGCGTTGAAATCCCCCGGCGTCCCGCATCATCATCATCATCATCCTCCTCTTCCTCCTCCTGTGCGGAACATCATCCGAATCCACGGAGAATATGGAGAGATCCGCGTTCAGCTCGTCCATGTCATCCACCTGATGCGCTTCATCCTCCTCTACCCTCATCATCTTCATCGCTCCTGAGTCCGCGTCAGGTGTGTGTGTGTGTGTGTGTGTGTGTGTGTTCACTGAGTCCACCTTACACAGGAGAGAGGAGGAGGACGCATGGTGAAGTCAGGGTAATGAATGCATGATGTGTTCTTCAGACAGCGGCTCGTCTTCGGTCTCCATGCCGGAGTCACTCATCTTCATCCTCCTCTTCCTCCGCTGATCGCACAACTGGAGCAACAGATGACAGACTGACAACTACACACTGCATCATGATGTCGTGGTGCTTGTTTGGAAAAGTCCTCAACATATTGTATTTTAGGCTATTTTAATGTTAATTTAATATTATCAACCGATTCTGTTATGATCGTGTAAATTACACTTTCCACAAATACAGTAACCTGAAATTTATCAAACATTCTCTCTCTCTCTCTTCTTCTTTCTCTCTCTCTCTCTCTCTCTCTCTCTCTCTCTCTCTCTCTCTCTCTCTCTCTCTCTCTATATATATATATAGCCTATATATATATTTTTTTTTTCAATCTACAATCAAATAAATTAAATGTCCTGAACACACATGGTTCACACATTAAAGCGCAATGGGGAAAACGCTTTTTTTAAAAGATTAACTGCGTTTCTAGAAGACGCGGAACGGCTCTTTCAGTTTCATCATTACTGTCTTTACAAAACTGGACAACTTATAATGAATAATGTCTATAAACATGGATAATGTGACATAAACTGCAGTGAAACAGCAGAGGGAGTCTTCATGAGTCTGTGCGATCATTGAATGAACAGACGCTTCACATTTCATTCTCAGTGCTCTAGTGCGCATGCGCGAGGAAGAGTTTCAGACACTGATCCAGCCCGACTAATTACAACACAAACCCTAATGACAGACTCGATCCCTCAGAGATCCACCACAGCCGCTGTTTGTTCACTCGGACTGGGCCTTGTTCTGTTAGTGGTTATGTTATATCCTCACGGTGTGATTCATTGAGACTCGGATTATTTAAGGAAACAGAGCCCGCAATAAATGAAGTCACTTACATGCATCTACTAAACGAATATGATTTTTTTTTAAATGATTTTCACAAGTTAAAATGAAATGAATTGGACTATTTTGGATGTGAAGGCACATATTAAGGGCAAAATAATTCCCTTTAACAGATAAATGTGTTTATTGTGCAGAAACAGATGCGATGTGTGAGCCAGTTGTCTTCTGTGTGTTGTTGTCTGAGGAAGAGTGTGTGACAGATCCGACACACAGAAGGATTGAAGGGCAGAAACCACTACATTCCTGGAGTGACACAATCACCCACAATGCAATTCTCAAAACATCCACACAAGCCTGCTCTTTGTCTCCACCCAACACAACACACACATAACACAGCACAACACACACATTACAGCCAGAAGTGTAGGAATAACCGTGATCTCACACTCATGATATTATCAGGCTCAACACAGGCATTACAGACCTCTACAACACACCCTTTATGTCAGTGTGTATGAGTGTGTGTGTGATCTCGGAATAAACCCCTTTGTGTGTGTGTGTGTGTGTGTGTTCAGGCTGATGGAGACCTGATCCTGATCACCCTGTTGGGTTTATTCTGAGATAACACACACATCTTGAATCTTATTGTGAAGTGTTACCGAGAATAACAGGAGCTGTTCACACACTCCAACACGAAACACAGGTGAACATGAGAGACAGCAGTGTGTGTTTACGTCAGACTGACTTTTAATACAAGAATCAGTTCACAAACTTTTTTTAAAGAGTGCTAACAGTCTAGTTTAAGATTAGAAATCTAAGAAATGAAGTCGTCTGAGAAATGACACACAATCCAATGAAAGGTCGATTAGTCCATTTTTTATCATACAGTTCATTATGGGCCAAATATAGAGGAGTGCAGTCTCAGCATGTGTGTGTGTGTGTGTTGAGGAGATTATATGAGGCGTTTGGGGTCGATCTTCTCCAGGTGTGTGTGTGTGTGTGTGAGTGAGTGTGTGTGTGTGTGTGTGTGTGTGTGTGTGTGTGTGTGTTCTGAAGCTCTACATGAGGCGTTTGGGGTCGATCTTCTCCAGGTGTGTGTGTGTGTGTGTGTGAGTGTGTGTGTGTTCTGAAGCTCTACATGAGGCGTTTGGGGTCGATCTTCTCCAGGTGTGTGTGTGTGTGTGTGTGTGTGTGTGTTCTGAAGCTCTACATGAGGCGTTTGGGGTCGATCTTCTCCAGGTGCACCAGCGGCTTGAGCTGCTCGGCGAAGCTCCTCATGTCCTCGGAGACGGTGTCCTGCCCCGCGGGGGCCAGCACGCTCAGCTCCACCAGGTAGGACAGCGACAGCGGCTCGGTGTTGTCCGTGTTGCCCGGCACCAGCACGCGCGACAGCTTGCTCACCACCACCTTCATGGCCCCCTTGCGGAACAGCTGGCCCTTGGCCACGAACTCGTGGTCCATGCGGAAGCCCATCTCGTTGAGCACCTCGGGCAGGCCGTGCGAGGCGGACACGTCCACGCAGTTCCTCACCAGCGCCAGCCGGCTCTTGTCGCCCACCTCGGGCTGGCCCAGGTAGCGCAGGTGCCACGGGGCGGCGGGGTGCAGGAGCGAGCGCCGCGCCCGCAGGAGGAACGGGTTTCCCTGCTGGCCCTTCAGGAGATACACCAGCTCATGGTCGGCGAAGCTCTCCGGCTCCATGTTGTCGCACAGACCCCGGAGCCGGTGCAAGAGGCTCTCCAGAGACTGCTCCAGGACACTGCCTGTGCGGGACAAGTTCGATGCAGTTTAGTTCGATGTTTTATTTTTTATTTAATATTTTGTATTTTTAAGCGATTTTACAAAATAACAAACAACAGTTTTTAACTTTATTTTATTTCAATGAAATTAAAGCTGCAGTCTGTAGTTTTCCCTCTTTGTCGCCATCTCTGGTCGATATCTGCAAATGCAGTCATTCACAGAATTATTAACTTTGCCGGTAACAGGTACAGGGCGGATGAACACTGTTTGCGGAGAGAGTGTGTCAGGTGGATACTGGCATTCAGAATCACAGATTATACTCTTTGGAAGAATGACCAACAAAAGAGTTTACACCGAAAAATGTCTGAACAAGAAACATCCACTTTTGTTCTTCTGACCAACTAAAACATCGCAGTAAATCACGCTGATTATATCTATCATATCATGTCAAATTATACTTTGTTCTCAAATTGTTAATGTTCTACATCAGCACTGCGCGACTACATGTACAGTGTATTAGGGTTACCTGTAGTGCAGTCTAATTCCGAATGGTCAAACCAACAAATGACTGTTGCTTAGAACTGGTGGTGCTCTTCGAATATACAATACAACACATATTTAAAACTTGAATATGATCTAATTTTGACCTTTCACTATTATCTTTGTTTCGCAAGGATCGTTACTGCGTGTTACAGCGGGCGAGTCTCCACTGTGGATTGTCTTTAAACCTTTAAACCAGACTGCAGCTTTGATGTATATTTTAGTTTTATGATGTTTTTTTTATTTAATATTTCATATTTTTAGGGGATTTTACAACAAAACAGGTTTCGAGTTTATTGGTCATGCTGTGTTTTTCGCGTTTTGGTAAAAAATAACTGTTTCCCCCCAAATATCAACACAACAGCGTTTCTCAGAAATGACTTACTGCACCTTTAAGGTTAGTTACTGCATTAACTAACAATGAGAAATACATGTATCAGAGTTTATTAATCTTTGTTAATAAGCTGTTCATTCGAGCAGATAATACATAATATTAACTGATAAAACTTCTGATTTTACGCATTTGTTCCTAATGTATTGAGACTAAGAATTAATAAATGCTTTAAAACTATTCTTCATCCAAATAATCGAACAATGAACACCTTTTTAAAGATTAAATGCTAACATTATTTAAACGCATTATTAACTAACATTAACATTTTGCCTATTGTTAGTGAAAACATGAACTAATGACCTTATTCGTAAAGTGTTACCAAAAAGTTATATAGCTTCACCTTGCAGGAGATACTCCATCATGTTGATGGCTCCACCCGTGACGGGCATCACAGAGACCGGAGGAGCCTCCATCACACACACACACACACACACACACACACACACACACACACACACACACACACACACACACACACACACACACACACACACACACAGTGATCTGCTCAACTCTCTTCACTGCAGAGCCGATCACCAACAATCACACACTCCCAGCAGAGCTTCAGACGAGCCGCAGATCAACACACCGTCGGTCTATATCACATTAGGGACAATAAGTGCGAAATAGTTTATATCTAACTTGTTATTAAACAGAAGAAAACGAACAGATATTAGCAACAACAACTCATTCAACTGCCTCCATGTGCGCAGTGCGCGTGCGCAGTGACGATAGACATTACTGCGCCTGCGCGAGTGGTCCTCGTTACATACATTTAGCGCCATCTACCGGACTGAACGATCTCTTTCTTATAATACTAATATAATTTATAACATAACATAACATAACATAACATAACATAACTTCAATTTGTTAAGGTATGCTGGAAAAAGAAGCAATGAATTCAGATTTTGAGACTATTGTTCAGCTGCTAAGCAACTGAAGTGTTTTTGTGCCACACATGTGCAGTGAATGTACACAAGAATCTTCAAAAATCAATCCTCAATTCATAGTTCTCAATAATGTTTTTAAATATGTCTTTTAAAAATAGTTCTTAACGAAACAATTAACAGGTGTCTGTAATGTACTATGTCAGATTTTTCTGATTTATTTGACTTTTTTATAAATAAAATAAAAAAGTCAGTGCTTGCTAAGCAAATTGCACGTTTAAAACGACCGGTTTAATCACTCTCTCCTCGAGAAAAACATGAGAAGCGTGTTATCAGCGATCACTTAGCATCCGGATCCGGACAGATTTCTCATACTTAGAAAATAAAAAACAAAAAATACAAATGGTCATTTGCTCTGGATTTTTTTTAAAGAGGTTGCGTGAGAAAACTTGTCTGAATGCAAGGTCAACTGTAAATAAATAACAACCAATCATCCTAATAATTACAGTATACAGGACCTCGTTGAATACACACAGGCTGCGTGGGGACTTTTATTTTGAAGGTCCGCACCGGATGTTTGTCGAAGATGAGCTCTACTGTACCGCTTCCGGTCGACATCTAATGAAGGTATTTTATTATTCTGTTTTCGGGCTGTCATGTATGTTTTTTCGCAATTGTTTCTGAAATCGAGGCAGTTTCGCTATCGTTACCAGATGTAAAGGTGTGTCCCCGGTGCTGTGTTGCCCTGTCGGTGCTAGCGTTATTAACACACGATACTACATCATACTGTCACTCAGCTTCACAACAGGCGAGTAAACATCACAAATATTGTTGATATTGTTTTACAGTGTGTTCTTTTATTTATTAAGTTTTTAGTTATCCATCTGTTTGTCATAAAGTGTTAAATGTTATCAGTAGCCAATGTCAGACTCAGCACAGCTAACGTTAATCTTTTACTTATAAGAGCTGATGTTTATTTCCTCTTATGCAATTTCTTCAGCCATTGCTGAGATGTACACACACACACACACACACACACACACACACACACACACACACACACACACACACACACACACACACACACACACACACACACACACACACACACTTGTAATGTTGTAATGGACAGAAAGCTGACGTTTGATAAATTGCTATCAAACAGAGATAATTATCTAGACAGATTTCACTGAATTGGCGAAATGCTGTTTACAAAATTAAGCAATTCTTATTATTGTCAGTTTAAGTAAAATATTGTCAGAACAAAACAAGTAACAATGCTATTTATTGGGCCAAAAAAAGTCCTCACGTGTAACCTAGAATACTGTCTAACACTTGATGGCTGCTCTGTTAAGTCTTTGTCGTCGATTAGGAATGTGTGTGTGTGTGTGTGTGTGTGTGTGTGTGTAGGGTTAGTGTTATGGTTAGGGTGGGTTAGTGTCTAGTATCTGTACGCATTCATCCATCTTAAAAATATGCCTAAATTACGCCATTTGTTCTCATTGACAAATGCAGAACAGTTAGTTGATGCGTTCATGAGCTCAAGGCTAGATGACTGTAATGCTCTACTGGGTGGTTTGCCCTGCATGCTTAATAAACAATCTCCAGCCAGTCCAAAACGCAGCCGCTCGAGTCCTTACCAGAACCAGGAAGTATGACCATGACCATATTAGTCCTAATATAGATCAGGCTGCCTATTAAACATCATATAAAATTTAAAATATTGCTGATTACTTACAAAGCACTGAATGCTTTAGCTCCAGTACTTAAGCGAGCTCTAAACGCATTATAGTCCTTCACGTCTATTGCGATCTCGGCCAGTTGAACAATTAATGAACAACTTTGACAGCCCTAAAATGTACTTTTATTTAGTTTGCCAGCATATGAAACGGAGTGTTTCAGCACGTCTCAGCGTCCGGGTCTGCTGGATAAGCTGATAAACTTCCTTTGGTCCGTGTGTGTCGCAGCTGAGGAGTGTGTATGTGGCGTCTGGAGAACGAGGACCATGGCGGATGACAAGGATGTGCTCCGGGACGTGTGGTTCGGGAGGATCCCGGCCTGCTTCACTCTCTCTCCGGAGGAAACCACAGAGAGAGAGGCCGAGCCCTACTACGTGAGTGGAGATCTTGTCCAAACACACACACACACACACACACCGGTCCTGGCCACTTGAGGGCGCGTGCACACGACAGGAAGTGCGCAGACTGTCCCGTGTCTTAAAAATCCTTTTAATGCACACTAGACCTACACCATCTCGGTGTTCAAGGCTAAGCGTATCCCATCATGCATTCTGTTCACGAACTGAAATCACGAGATGTCGAGGAAAAAACATTCACTGTAATTTAAATTAATTAGACGCATATAATTTGATGATTATATGTGTGTGTTGTATTTTGTTCAACTGTTTTTATCACTTAATTACGATTTTTAATTTGTGTGTTCTGTTAGTTACACAGCGACTGCTGAACACACATGTAGACGTTTATTTTAAAATGCAAATATAGTTAATAAACACTTGCAGTGTGTGGAGTAATCACAAGTTCTACACACACACACACACATCTTTACGGCTACTTTGACACAGGAAGTACAGGTGAAACTCGACAAATTAGAATATCCTGCAAAATAATTCATCTTAAAAGGTAAAACTAATATATTATATAGACTCATCACATGCAAAGTGAGATATTTCAAGCCTTGTTATAATATTGATGATTATGGCTTACAGATATTAAAACCTCATACTCGAAATGACAATATTGTGAAAAGGTTTTCCGCAAGTGTGTGTATTAGGCTTGTGTGTGTGCTGTGGATCGTGTCACATGACCTGTGTTGTGTCCAATCAGCTGCTGCTCCCGCGGGTCAGTTACCTCCCGCTGGTCACGGATAAAGTCAAGAAGCATTTCCTGAAAGTCATGAAGACGGAAGACGTGGAGGAGATGTGGTTCGAGTACGAGGGGACGCCGCTCAAATGGTGACACACACTTCACGAGCGTTCATGTTGTCAACAATATCTGCATATTCATCACCTCTGTCAACACCACAGGGCAAACTTACTGTACTTTTGACCATAATCACAGTGTTTTCTTATCGGCTGGCATTATAATAATTAATAATAATAATAATGTGTTGTTGTTTTTGTTACTTTATAAGGCACAGATTTATATAGTATTATAATGCCAAGGCAATGAAATATTCACAAGTAGAGTACAGTACATTCACACTACAGTATTAAAAGCTCCACAAATGTGAAGCGAGAGACGCTGAGATTTATATGGACTAAAGGAAGATGAAGTTCTGATGCTTGTAATGTAAATTAGTGAGATCTTTATAACTGTATCGAACAGATATTATATCAATATCCGCTAATAATATGTCTTAGTAAGTCAATCGTTATATCCCTAACTCATCCCTGATCACCAATATTACATATTTAACAAATTTTCCTTGAAAAAATATTCTTCATGTCCTAAAATATCTTGAATGTAACTCGACACCCTCGCCTCATTTAGTATGTGCGGTTCTATGAATATGCAAATGAGCCCCGCCTCCCCTCATCACTCACTGGTTGGCGATCACACGTTGATCTGATTGGTTAAAGGTGGTTTGTGACGTCAGCGATTTCAAAGCGTGTTTTTGAGACTGTCTTTGGTTCACTGCAGTTTTAAGGAGGAAATACTCAGCAATGCTGTCCACTTATCAACGCACACACGGTGTGTGTTATTAATAACACACATAAACAACATTAAACGCTTAATTTTCACCACAGGGGGACTTTAAAACACAGAGATGAACAAAAGCCTATATTTGATAATCATTAATTCTATAACATTAAATCTGTATAATGAGGTAAATCTCAGTTTCTTCAGTCTAGTAAGTGTTCATCTTGAAAATATTACTAACAATAAGAAAGTTATTCTCACGTTTTCTTAATAAAAATCTGTAAAGACCATGAAGGAGGACTCACTGGATATAAGAGTGTAAACCATCAGTCAGGAGATCGAGTGCGACAGGGTTTCATCATGTTTAGAAATGTAAAAATGATTGATTTAAAGGGTTAATAAATAGCAGAATAATAGTATATTGTGTTCATGCAGTTTAGTTAAAGCTTGTTTAACCAGCCTGACCGGTTGTGCTGTTTACCAGCATGTCTTCCTCCGCCGGTCACGGTTCATATCTGCTTTTCAAAAGAGTTATTTATTTTTGCTCATCTCAGATGTGTTGCAGAACAGTAGTTCATCAAATGAGTCCATCAGTTCTAGCTGTAATGTCGGAGTCAGCGCTGCACTTCTGTGTCTCGCCACACGGGGGCGGCAGACAGCAGGAGCCCTGAGGAACACTGGGGCTTTCCTTTCTTTATTGTATACATATCAAAACCATACAACGCATAAACCAACATCTATTCACACACATACCAACCCACAGGACCATTCAACAATAACACATGCACATATACACAAATCTCAGAAATAATAACCATAGAAAAATAATGCAGATCCTCCAGGTTCAAAGTAATTCAGTGTGTTTTTTCCAACATAGATGTTTGATTTTAATTTTTTTGTTTCTGTCTGGCCTGCATATCGCAAAATCTAACATAAACAATTTTACTTTTGCCGATTTGAGATTTTTTTTTTTTAACATCATTCACCACCATTTGCTGGTAATATATGAGATTGAGCAATACAGGACATGAAATATATATATATATATATATATATGAAGAGTTCAGATGCAAAAGTGCCATTTGAAATTTTCTTCTAAAATGATCATTTTTATCAAGCTTATATATTTAAGTTCAGTAATTTCACTTAAATGACAATGAAGATTACCTATTAATTTCCATTTAAGTGAAATTACTGAACTTAAATATATAAGCTTGATAAAAATGATCATTCTAGAAGAAAATTTCAAATGGCACTTAGAGGCTTTTGCATCTGAACTCTTCATATATATATATATATATATACTGTATTTCAGAGGAAAAGCTAAAAAAGTACAATTATTTTTAGCTAAATTAAATGACATTAAATTAAATAAGCGCCTAAATGAATTACTAATGTTCTTTGCAATCAAGATCAACTTTATCTGGACACTACCTTTATTCTAGATCTGCTGTAAAGCCTGAACACTCTCTGTTACTGTAATCTCCTGTTATTACTGTAAATCTGCTGTGAAACTCTAGTGTTAAAGCGCTGTACAGATGAAGGAGACTCGACTCGACTGATGTGATGAAAATGTTCTTCTTTCTTCTTGGAGGAGAGTCTGAGTGTGTAACGGATGTGTGTGTTGGAGTGTGTAACGGATGTGTGTGTTGGAGTGTGTAACGGATGTGTGTGTTGTGTTCAGGCACTACCCCATCGGTGTGCTGTTCGACCTGCACGCGTCCAACACGGCTCTGCCCTGGAGTGTGTCCGTGCACTTCAAGGTGTGTGTGAACGTTTCATGATTTCATTGAGAGGGATGGGCATTTTTCAAAAATAATGTACTAATATTTGTGTATTTAAATGTTGTTTAATGAGAAAGATATTATTTTATTTAAATTGTGTCATCATTTCTGAACAAGCTTACGTTAGGCAATATAAGCAAGCTTACTATATACCTTAAGGTTTTCTTTTAGTTTAAACATTTAACAATGTGTGTAAACAAAAAATATAAAGAACAAAATCACACTCTCCTCGCTCCGCTGTGTGTGTGTGTGTGTGTGTGTGCTGCTGATATTATGATAACTCATTCATTTATTAAAAGTAATTCCATTTTGTAATATAATTTTTATATCAGTAATTCCAAACTTCCAACGTCATGTGATCAGATACCGTCCACTTGTTAAACGCCCCACAGCGCCACCCAGTGCATTTCAGTAGAACTGTGGAAAATTCGAATAGTATTTTATTTGTGGAATAATAATTAGAGATGTGATATTGTTTTATGCCCCAGTGGTGATGTGCTTTCGTCTGCAGAACTTCCCCGAGCGCGACCTGCTTCACTGCACATCCAACTCTGTGATCGAGGCTCACTTCATGTCCTGCATTAAAGAGGCCGACGCTCTCAAACACAAGAGCCAGGTCATCAACGACATGCAGAAGAAGGACCACAAGCAGCTGTGGATGGGGCTGCAGAACGGTACACACACACACACTCTTGACTGTTTTTCTGTACTTCCGTGTGTGTCAGATTGAGCTTGTGTGTACGGCCCTGAGAAGTGAACCCAGAGTCTCCTGGTATAGTCAAGTCATAAACCCAGAGTCTTGATCGCCCCCCGGTGGCCGCTCCTGGTATAGTCATAAACCCAGAGTCTTGATCGCCCCCCGGTGGCCGGTCCTGGTATAGTCATAAACCCAGAGTCTTGATCGCCCCCCGGTGGCCGCTCCTGGTATAGTCATAAACCCAGAGTCTCGATCGCCCCCCGGTGGCCGGTCCTGGTATAGTCATAAACCCAGAGTCTCGATCGCCCCCCGGTGGCCGGTCCTGGTATAGTCATAAACCCAGAGTCTTGATCGCCCCCCGGTGGCCGCTCCTGGTATAGTCATAAACCCAGAGTCTTGATCGCCCCCCGGTGGCCGCTCCTGGTATAGTCATAAACCCAGAGTCTCGATCGCCCCCCGGTGGCCGGTCCTGGTATAGTCATAAACCCCGCCTCCACAAGTTATTCCGCGAGACCAACTAAATAATTAAATTACACTTCACATATCGTTTTTCCAAAGTTTTCCAAGTTTGTTTTTAGTCAGTTATGTGACGTCATGATTGACAGCTGTGGTTCTCTGAGTGAAGTAGCCACTGAAGCAGCAATAGACATTTTCTCGGGATCTTCGGAGGACTGAGGAGAATGGAGCTTTGAATTTAATATATACATTTCTATAATTAATTAATTTAATATTAATAATAATAATAATTAATAAGTGCCGGAGTGTGATGGATTCAGCGAGAGTGAGGGCGGGACCTTGATTTCACAGCTTTACTTAAAGGAGTAGTTCACTTTTGAAAAAACCTTTGCTGATATTTTACTCGCCCCCGTGTCATCCAAGATGTCCACGTCTTTCTCTCTTCAGTCGAAAAGAAATTTAGGTTTTTGTTGAAAACATTCCAGGATTTTTCTCCATATAATGGACTTCAATGGGAACCAGACGGTCCGAGGTCCAAAAGACAGTTAATAACAGTTTCAGATGCAGCTTCAAATGTCTTTAAACGACACCAGACGATGAATAAGGGTCTTATCATGCGAAACGATCGATTATTTCAAAGCTTATTCCAAAAATGTAACTTTTCTAAGGACAAATGCAAGCCTTGCTCTATTCTGTGAGGCGCGTTTGCAACGTCACGTAATACGTAATTACGTTCAAAAGGTCACGGGCGACGTAGCCGGAAGTACAGAATCAGTGTTTACAAGTTGAACGCATAGGTTGAACGTGCAAACTAACTCAAACGCCGTTTACAAAAAAAGGAATTAAAAGGTAAAACAACGATGTCGGACGATTTTGATTCTGTACTTCCGGCTACGTCGCCCGTGACCTTTTGAACGTAATTACGTATTACGTGACGTTGCAAACGCGCCTCACAGAATGGAGAAAGGCTTGCATTTGTCCTTAGAAAAGTTACATTTTTGGAATAAGTTTTGAAATAACCGATCGTTTCGCATGATAAGACCCTTATTCATCGTCTGGTGTCGTTTAAAGACATTTGAAGCTGCATCTGAAACTGTTATTAACTGTCTTTTGGACCTTGAACCATCCGGTTCCCATTGAAGTCCATTATATGGAGAAAAATCCTGGAATGTTTTCATCAAAAACCTAAATTTCTTTTTCGACTGAGGAAAGAAAGACATGGACATCTTGGATGACACGGGGGCGAGGAAAATATCAGTAAAAGTTTTTTGAAAAGTGAACTACTCCTTAAAGGTCTGGAGATGTCAGCGCCATATGGGGACACTGGTGGCGAAGGGGCGGCGTCCATCTTTTCTTTCCAGTCTTTGGTTCAGGCTAGCGTTCTGGTTTCAGTTGTTAATTTAAAGGTGAAAACGTGAAGCTCTGCAGATAAACTGAGAGCTGTGAGTTTCAGAAGCAGAGATGTGTGTGTGTGTGTGTGTGTGTGTGTGTGAGAGAGAGAGAGCAGAGAAAGTAACAATTTCTAAGCAGATGTTGATTTTCACCTGCACATGTGAGAATGCAGCCAGCGTGACTGAACACACACACACACACACACACTCACACACACTTTTGTTTTTCTCTCTTCATCACATCATGATAAGTTCAGCCACAAATGAAAATTCTGACTTTGTCCCAAACGGTCTCCGTCTGGATGGAGAGGCGTCAGGAGGCGGCCCGTTCACCTCCACACTGAGGCTGGGGTTCCCTTTGTGTTGGCCGGACGGACGTTTGTCCAGCACTAAACAAACACCACTCACTGTCAGTCATTAAAGTGATTTGTTTCTTTTATCAGATAAATTCGACCAGTTCTGGGCCATGAACCGTAAACTCATGGAGTATCCCACTGAAGACGGCGGCTTCCGCTATATTCCCTTCAGGATATATCAGGTACTTCTTCGTTTATTCATTTCGTGCAGTCACTGCGACACATGAGCAAACTACTCACTTAAAAATGCTGATTATATTAATAAAACTATATATTTTCAGTTTATTGCAAAACATGCATGCATCTATAGTGCAGAGTGTTGGGAAATTACACAATTACATGCGCAGTGTTTCATGGGATTGGGCGGAGCTAAAGCGCTGTAATTTTCTGAACAGCATCATGGGTAATGTAGTTCTTCACTAGGGCTGGGTGATAAACAATATCAGATTGAGATAAAATAATATATCTCAATATGTCTTTAAATAGTTATTGATAATATTCAGCGTCTGCATCTCAATATATGAGGACATGAACGTTTCTGAGAGTCACTTCACAAACTTTTCACCGATTTATTTGATAAAATACCATCAAATACACACTGAAACTTTAAATTGTGAAAATGTAATTGTGAACCAACAAATGTGCATGTTTGCATTAATTCTAAGGTCTAACAAATATGTGGAAAGCATTTCCTTCCCCTTTAATTGCAAAGTAATATTGTAATAAAATTATCGATATATTTGAATGTTTGAATGTTGGATTTGAATGTTGGATTTGAATATTTGAATGTTGGATTTGAATATTTGAATATTTGAATGTTGGATTTGAATGTTTGAATGTTGGATTTGAATATTTGAATGTTGGATTTGAATATTTGAATGTTGGATTTGAATGTTTGAATGTTGGATTTGAATATTTGAATGTTTGAATGTTGGATTTGAATATGTGAATGTTGGATTTGAATATTTGAATGTTTGAATGTTGGATTTGAATATGTGAATGTTTGAATGTTGGATTTGAACGTTTGAATGTTGGATTTGAATATTTGAATGTTGACGCTCATCTCTTTTCCTTGATATATATACAGTATATATATATATACAGTATATAAATACTGGAATAACTTTTTTTTTTCTCCCTTTTTTTGTTTTTGGCTAGTAGAAGTTCAGAATATTTGAATGTTGGATTTGAATGTTTGAATGTTGGATTTGAATATTTGAATGTTGGATTTGAATATTTGAATGTTGGATTTGAATGTTTGAATGTTGGATTTGAATATTTGAATGTTTGAATGTTGGATTTGAATATGTGAATGTTTGAATGTTGGATTTGAACGTTTGAATGTTGGATTTGAATATTTGAATGTTGACGCTCATCTCTTTTCCTTGATATATATACAGTATATATATATATACAGTATATAAATACTGGAATAACTTTTTTTTTTCTCCCTTTTTTTGTTTTTGGCTAGTAGAAGTTCAGAATGGCCGGTAACTTAGAAACTTGTTTTTCACTCATCGGCCAATTTGGCTAATACATTTTTATTTTGACCCTGACCCTGGCTCTGATCATTCCTGAAAGATCCTATAATAGTGATCCTGATATGCAGTGTGAGACCCGAGCGCGTCTCCGTCCTGCGCTCAGAGAAAGGCTTGTGACGGTTCATGTGTTGCTCTTCCAGGTCGAGTGTCAGGGGAGTTGAAAAGAAAGTGTCGGCACCCAGAGTATCACACTTCTCATCAGCATCAGGAGCCTTTCGGATAATGCCGCGCTCAATAATTAATCCCGCCGTTTAAAAATGCATGGAAGTAGCTGTCACTTCTCGCACTCTCTCTCTCAGATGATCTCGGTGAGTCAGTTTTTCTGGAAACCCGATCGAGAGCGGATCATCCTGAGACACCTTCTCTTCCGAGACCCGCGGGTGTCGTGTCACCGCAGCTTTTCACGGCACCAACATCGAGTCCTATTGTTTGTCCAGCTCTTACAGAATGACACCCTCGGTCACTGACCACATGCGAGACGTGTGTGAAAGCTGGATCCCGTCCGGCATTCGACACCTCCAGGCCGAAGGAGAGCCTGTGCCGTGACTGCCGGCTGTTAACACACTCAATATCTCGTTCCGCTGTTCACAGATCACACACACACTACTGTGGGTTCAACACAGCCGCTCACTGACAACATATTAACACATCAGTTATGGCGTTAGCCCTCAATATTGACACAACGATGACGACTCTATTTTAGAGATGGTTTCTATTTCTGCGACGTCGCGGCTGAAACTACAACATGCGATGATGAACACTGATTACGTGCTTTATTTAATGTTAAAAGCATCTAATGTGAGTTTGTTGTGCGTTACACATTAATATTGTTACTCTGTAAAAATAAGTAATTGTGTGACTTTTTATGGAAATTGATGTTACATCACTATTGTTACTTTTTCTTACCTGTGCACCCAGCAGTAGCTAAGTCACACAATTACTTAGTTTTTAACACAATTACAATTACTTATTTATATTAACACAATCACAATTACTTATTTTTTTAGGAAGTAACACAATAATGTAATGCACAACAAACTAATATATATATATTTATATATATATTAATAACAATGTAAATGCTCTTAAATAAATAAGCCTCAGGCTGAAGGAAATGTAGATTAGTCGAAAAAAGTAGGATCGTCATTAACATGTATTTAGACAACAGAACATTTCTTTTAAAACCCCCCTGTAGTCAATAGTTTTATCCCTTAAAACTCATCTTTGATCACCAAAATTACAATATCTTGAATGTAACTCGCCTCATTTAGTATGTGCGGTTCTATGAATATGCAAATGAGCCCCGCCTCCACTCAGAGACCCACTGGTTGGCGATCACACGTTGATCTGATTGGTTAAAGGTGGTTTGTGACGTCAGCGATTTCAAAGTGTGTTTTTGGTTCACTGCAGTTTTAAGGAGGAAATACTCAGCAATGCTGTCCACTTATCAACTTACACATGGTGTAAAAACACCACGTACACACATAAACAACATTAAACGCTGGATTTACCTCAAAATTGACTTGAAAACCATAAATGTTCACTTTCTAATAAAAGGGCTGTTGGGTAATTTTGCAGAACTTCTGTTAAACAGTCTCGTATATCAGTATCTTTAATAGCTACGAACATATGCCATATTTTCAGTTTACATGCATAGTTTTGGGATTTTGTGTAGAAATGACATCTTCAATGTCACAATTCAGATTCAGCTTTTGAGAACGTTACACTGTGATTGCACTGTCATTATTTATTTTAACCCTTATTTAACCAAGCAAAGTTCTTATATTCTTTCAACTTTAAAATGGACATTCAAACAAACATACATTACAATACTCACACATATTTACACATAATTTCAAACATTTAAACACTAACAGTGTTGCTCTCTGTCCCGCTGTAGACGACGAGTGACCGGCCGTTCATCCAGAAGCTGTTCCGGCCCGTGTCTGCCGAGGGACACGCTCTCACACTGGGAGACCTCCTGAAGGAGCTGTTTCCCACCAGCATATGTGCGGAAGGTGAGCCGTGTTCACAGTTAAAGAGGACAAATCATGAACATCTGAGTTTGTACCTGTATGAAAGTGCTATAATCAAGTCCGACACAGAACACGTGAAAACACGTGAAACCCAGTAACTCTGTTCTGGTGAGCAAGGCCGTAACCAGGGTCTGAAAATTAGTGCGGTCCGGGGTGTTGTGGAAAGAATTGTGCTATAGGCCTAATAATGATTAGGTCCCTTTTTAAAGGTTTTTGCCATATATTTATATATATATATATATACACGGGTTAATTTTTTTTAATTATGTGTGGTGCAGTCTCTCAAGGGGGGTCCGGGGGTATGCATACCCCCGTAATTTTATTTTGAAAAATAAACCATTAAATGGTACTTTCTGGAGAGTTTCGTGCAAAGAAATAGGCTATAGAATAAAAGTAGGTCTAGCAAGGTCTTATATTTGTGTAATTCACACTGATCAAACACAAATATAGGCTACTGGCTGAATAGATTGCTAGTTAAGATGCACTGCTTTAATTATTGTAGTGAAACACTAAAATAACACAATACCACATAAACAAACCTATTTATGATGACTTTGTGAAACAGCATGAGCCGTCTTCCAGCTGACCAATAAGGTTATTTGGCAAATTTCATTCTGTAACATACAGATCTGTATAATGCTATTGTTTTTGATAGTGTTATAGCCCACATTTCTTACAGATAATCACGATGATCATTGCGTTTGTCTTACCGAATGTGGTAGCTTTCTGCAATTGCACTTTGTCTATAAGCTTTTTATTTATTTATTTATTTTTTAACGCCGACAGTATTGCTACTAAAACAAGCAAAACTAAATAATTATAATAATAATAATGCGAAATTAGTTCAAAGCTTGTGTTTTGGAACCCTAACATGCAACTTTCCACTTTAATAAATCAGAAAAACAGGTCCAGGAGATTACTGCAACTTTCCATTTGGTGGATCTGGCAACACTCGCGCCCTCATTCACAACGCGCTCTCGAGCCCCGTTCACTGCGCTAGCTTCTCGCAGCAACATGAATTGCGAACACGGCTAATTAATCATTCACAGAGCATGACATTTTATTTTTGAATGTAAAAAAATGACCGAGACCTCTGTGACCTCATAGCTGGCTACGGCCCAGCCTTTCTCTGAGAGCATAACAAACAATAAGCAGATCAGATTTCGCTGAAGAGGATCTTATTATAATATTAGCGGCCCTCACGTTCTGGATCCGTGAGATTGGCTTGTGTTGTTCTTGCCGCAGTCTTGTGTTAAGGCTCCGCCTTCTTCTGAATGGAGCTCATTTGCATTTAAAGTGACACACACACAAAAACGCTGTGTTTTTGCTCGCACACAAAAAGGGGAAACTTTGAGAAGCTATAATAAACGATCTGGTGTTTTGAGCTGAAATTTCACACACACATTCTGTGGAAACTATGTATTATAACGCGTAATATGTCCCCTTTAATCTCTCACGGGAGGTCGTAATCAAAGATTAGTGGAGGAGACATTAGAGGAAAACATCTGGAGATAGATGGAGGAGATGAGGGTTGCATGAATGAAATCCACAGCCAAAACAGAGGCGGCGGTGTGTGTTTCTGCTGATGGGAAGTAGATAAGCAGACAATAGCAGTGAGGAACCCAGCACATCTGTGTCTATTCACGACCTGATGCTGTGTCTGAAGAGAAAGTGGCAGTCTGTGTTGTGTTATTGCTCTCCCTCTTCCAGATATGTGGGATCTGCTCCGATAACAGCTCAGGGAAACACTTCTCGACTCGCTCAACCTGGGAAAGGCCTCTTCTGTCACAGGATAGGCTTGAGGATTCTTTGACTTTGATTTCGCTTATCTATTCCTGCGTGTGCATTTGAAGGAGTCGCTCACTTCAGAATTAAAACTACTCTCCTCCTCCACGTCATCCAAGATGTTCATGCCTTTATTTCTTCAGTGGAACAGAAATGAAGGTTTTTGAGGAACACACTCCAGGATGTTTCTCCATATAGTGACTTCAATGGGGTCCAACGGGTCGAAGGTCAGATGTGAGTTTCAGTGCAGCTTCAAAGTCTCGACACGATCCAGCTGAGGAATAAGAGTCTGATCTAGACAAACCGGCGCACATTTACAACAAAACACACATTTATATACTTTTTATACACGGATTACGCAATCAGGATGAAAGTGGTCAAGCGTTGTGGTTCAGAAATGTAACGTATTCTCATTTTCTACTCCAACTTCAAAATCGACTAACCTTTTATTTATTTATTTTATTGTAAATGGCATTTGACTCAGTCTTTGCACGTTCGCTCTGTAAACACTGGGTCTGTTCTTACGCCTACGTCCCGCTTGACCTTTCACCCTGATCTCGTAATGTGTGTCGCATCACAGCGAGAGCAAGACCAGCATTAGTGGTTATAAAGTATATAAATGTGTGTTTTGTTGTAAATGTCGATGGTTTGTCTAGATCAGACTCTTATTCCTCGGCTGGATCGTGTCGAGACTTTGAAGCTGAAACTGAAACTCACATCTGACCTTCGACCCGTTGGACCCCATTAAAGACACTATATGGAGGAAACCCTGGAGGAGGAGAGTAAACTATCAGGAAATTTCAATTCTTAAAGAATTAGTTCACTTTTGAAAACTTTTGCTGATATTTTACTCGCCCCCGTGTCATCCAAGATGTCCATGTCTTTCTTTCCTCAGTCGAAAAGAAATTTAGGTTTTTGATGAAAACATTCCAGGATTTTTCTCCATATAATGGACTTCAATGGGAACCGGATGGTTCAAGGTCCAAAAGACAGTTAATAACAGTTTCAGATGCAGCTTCAAATGTCTTTAAACGACACCAGATGATGAATAAGGGTCTTATCATGCGAAACGATCGATTATTTAAAAACTTATTCCAAAAATGTAACTTTTCTAAGGACAAATGCTAGCCTTGCTCTATTCTGTGAGGCGCGTTTGTAACGTCACGTAATACGTAATTACGTTCAAAAGGTCACGGGCGACGTAGCCGGAAGTACAGAGTCAAAATCGTCCGACATCGTTGTTTTACCTTTTAATTCCTTTTTTGTAAACGGCGTTTGAGTTAGTTTGCACGTTCAACCTATGCGTTCAACTTGTAAACACTGATTCTGTACTTCCGGCTACGTCGCCCGTGACCTTTTGAACGTCATTACGTATTACGTGACGTTACAAACGCGCCTCACAGAATGGAGAAAGGCTAGCATTTGTCCTTAGAAAAGTTACATTTTTGGAATAAGCTTTGAAATAAGCGATCGTTTCGCATGATAAGACCCTTATTCATCGTCTGGTGTCGTTTAAAGACATTTGAAGCTGCATCTGAAACTGTTATTAACTCTCTTTTGGACCTTGAACCATCCGGTTCCCATTGAAGTCCATTATATGGAGAAAAATCCTGGAATGTTTTCAACAAAAACCTTAATTTCTTTTCGACTGAGGAAAGAAAGACATGGACATCTTGGATGACACGGGGGTGAGTAAAATATCAGCAAAAGTTTTTTCAAAAGTGAACTAATCCTTTAAGTTTTTTTTTTTTTACATTTTACTATATTTGACTTCAATTTCGTAGTAAACCTGAAAAGCTAAAACACTTTATTTAATTTGGTTCATTTGTGCTGATTTCTTTATTTGTTCGTATGTTATTATTACTGACAGTGTCGTTATGGTAAATAATGTTTGAAATGTACATTAGTTAGTCTAACCGTTTTGCTGTTGTGCTTTTGTTAAACCCATAGGCACACGTGTTGAGTTTTGTTCTTGGTATTCAGATATTTTGGACATTTTTTTCTACCTTATTGGAGTCAAAACTGGGAATCACTAAAATTCAAAGGATTCTCAACCGTATTTGAGATGGTCTCAGTTCATTGATTAATCATCCATCAACACACACACCTGTTGTGACTTTGGACGTCTTGTTTTATCAGCAGTTTGTGTGTGTTTTGGTCCTGTGATGTTTGCAGTGGAATGGGGATTCCCACTAATAGAGACGAACAGGATTTGCAGTCAGACCGAGCTGTAATGTACGCCCAGTGGAATGGAATCGGTTGATAGATTTGATCCATTTTGGGGGTATAAATGTAGACATGCTCAAATGTTTCGGCCTCTCCTACGCTTTTCACAACAAGATAACAAATTTATATAAATCGAAACGAAACAAATCTAAAATTTCCCTTTGTTCTGCTTAGAAGTTGGTCAGAAGAGTGAGGCTTTATAGTGAATGAGAGAGTGTGTGGTGGTATTGCTTCAAATAAATGAATTGCACAGAAAACCCCCGCCCATCATCCCTTCATATCCACCCACGGGTTCAGAACGCTCCAGCTGGGCCGCCCACCTCCATCACACGCTCTCACACACTCACACACACTCTTACCTTTATACTGTGGTTGAAACGGGGTTAGTGACTCAAATGAGCTGAACTCTAGATTTTGAAGTTAGAAATCAGAGGGCTTTTAATAAGAAGACTCAATGTTTGATATGTGAGATGTCATAGTTTACACCATGTGCTAATGGATCTTTATCTTTTTTTTTGTTTGAAATGTACATTCAGACGCCTTCAGCATTTCTCGCATTATCTGAGTTTATTGGCTCTAGTTTATAAACATGAGCAGAACTCAGGTCTCAGATCAGTGGATATTTGACTGGTTTTGTCCTTCTGTTGGACTCTCACACATGAATTATGTTGAATATCTGTTCAATTGAACTACACAATTAGATAATACCAGTTTAGCTCAACCAGTGACGAAGCAATGCTTCATGTTGTTCAGTGTGTGTGTAATTACAGAAAACACACTTCAGCAAAACACGAGTCCGAATCATTTCTGGCCCCAGATGTGTCACAGGTAGTCTCTGTATGAAGAGTTATTGGCTGTAATATGTCTTTATTTTGCTCTCCTCACTCACAGAACTGAACTATAATGTCCTGATCACACTAGTGGAACAATATTAAAAATCATATCTGTGTCTGAACATTTTTTTATTTGCCTGTACATGAATCTATAAGGCATACACCTTCAGGTCTTGTTTTGAATTATTTCTATTAAAGTTTTGATCTGAAGGGTTAGTTACATTCTGTCATCATCTCGCCTCTATCGTTCCAAACCCTTCAAACTATCATTCATTTTCATAACACAAATTAAGATATTTTTAATCCGCTTTAAACCGTGTGTGCGTTGATAAGTGGACAGCATTGCTGAGTATTTCCTCCTTAAAACTGCAGTGAACCTCAAAAACACGCTTTGAAATCGCTGACGTCACAAACCACCTTTAACCAATCAGATCAACGTGTGATCGTCAACCAGTGAGTGAGTGAGTGGAGGCGGGGCTCATTTGCATATTCATAGAACCGCGCATACTAAATGAGGCGAGGTTGTAGAGATAATTTTATGGCATTAAGACAAGGAAAAAACGTTTAAATATATAATTTTGGTTGACTTCAGGGAGGCTTGAACCGTTCAACATGACAGATGTGTGTGTGTTAAATGTTGACAGGACGATGTGAGGAATATCTGTGAAGCTCTCATTGGCTGCTTGTCATGCGTGTTTCTCTGACCCATGTGATCGTCTTGACCCCGCCCTTCTTCTGACCCGATTATTGGTTTATTTGCCACACCTGTCGTCTATTCCCTTCTCTGTTTATTCTCCCTTGCTGTGTCCGAAATCTCCACTCAAACCCCTACTCCCTATCCCCTATATATGGGGTAGAG
Source organism: Pimephales promelas (assembly GCF_988280905.1). NCBI lineage: Eukaryota > Metazoa > Chordata > Actinopteri > Cypriniformes > Leuciscidae > Pimephales > Pimephales promelas. Next base: position 819,208 of record NC_142780.1, read on the forward strand.
AGCAGAGCACTATATAGTGAGCTCAGCAGCAGAATAGAAACACCACTTTCAGACACTACTCGATCGTGTCTCGGCGCCGTTGATTACATCATCTGTCAGCTGGTGCCGAGCCGGCTCTGGCTAAATAGATAAATACATTACATTATATTGAGCTTATTTCTCTAAAATTTCAAAACTAAAAGTGATTTCTGGCCGTTTCTGTTCTAATGCGCTACTCCACACATGATTATAACTTATTTTTAAGATGGTATGTAGGGCTTCGGTCATTGACCATCGGTTGTACACTACTTTTCAAAATGCATTCTGGGATACATTGAGTGGACTATATAGGGTATAATAATCATCACTATACATTCGGACAGCACTACAAAATGGCGAGCTCACTATATAGTCCACTATATAGTGAGTAAAGGGTGATTTCGGACAGCACATGTGTTCCTGTCCGGCTGTCGGCCATTTAATAAAGCCGTTTCCACACCTGACTCTGAGAACTGTGGGATTTGGCTGGTTCTGGTTCTGGTTCTGGTTCCGACTACTGAAGTTTACGGTACGATGCCGAGGTCATCCCGTCACGCATAGTGTATTAATAACCCCGGCGCGCAGAGGGCCATGCCAGGGCTTCCCCGTGGGCGTTCCTCATAACTGATGAACTCGCGAGTTGTGAAAATAAAAGCAAGTTGTGTTGGTTTACTATAATTATGAGTTTATGTGTTTGAATTCCCCTCGCATCATTCTGAGAGTGAGAGTGGGGACGCTCCCACCTCACACACACACTCCACGGGGGCGCACACACACTTTAGCTGTTTAAGTCCACTTAAAAGAAATGATTTACTGGGACATAAAGCTATAGATGCAGCACATGACATCAGCATGGCCCAGCGGCACACAGCAGATCTGCAGCGTATGGACACACACCGCCTCCGCCACACACACACTGCCTATCCGCGCACACTGCCTCGCTAGCCGGCTAACACTGTTTTTGGGAATCCCAAGTTGTTGAAGTCCCCTTACAATCTGGTAACCTGATTCTGAGATGATGTTTCGTTGATGTTTAATAATCTCAGTCAGAAAGGCTTCTTCCACAGCAGTCAAAGAGACATGCACACCGCACCCGTCTCCTCGTTAACCACACACACACACTTCTGAAACATGGATGATTTACACAAGTTATATATATATAAACACTGTTATTCACTAGCATTCTTCATGGAAACTCATGTCATCATCATCATCAATTATATTATTTTTTAACCACCTCCACTAATACATCTACAGTATTATTCTAACTTTATTTTAGTTTTATTATTGCAGTGTTTATACTTTTATTTGTGTATTTTTTTGTTTTCATGTTAATTTTAGTTAAAATTATGTGATTTTGTCATTTTATTAGTTTTATTGAAAAAAATATTGCTATTTAGGGTTAATTCATTTTTATTTCTATTTATTTCCAGTTAATAATTTTAGTATTTGAACTTTTTGTAAAGGTCACATTTTTAAGTTCTTCAACTGATGTGTATATTTTATTTTATTTCAGCTTAATTTTAATGAACTGAGATGTTTTATTAGTTTTAGTTAACGATATAATAACCTTGATATACAAGTAGTTACTTCAATTAGCTCATTGTTTCTGACTTTTTTAATGAATATATTTGTATATAACTGTGATTAGTTTATGTACACTTCTGAAATACACGGGCCATTGACGAATAAGGTTTTTAAAAGTGTAAAAAAAAAGATTGAATTAATTTTGAATTAATAAAAGTGTTACCAATGAGATTATGTGTTTTTTCCAACCACACTTAACACTGCTTATGTCATTTTTACAAGATGGACAAAATCTGTCACCAAAAAAGTTTAACCAGTTTAACCATGAATATTCCTGAAATTATTCATTTGGAAATAAGTACCTCAGACAGTTCCTCTGAACTAATGTGGACTCGTGCATTTTCTGTAAAGCAGCTTTGAAACGATGTGTATTGTGACACAAATAAATGTGAATTGAATTGTTTTAGCACACACATATCAATAGGTGATATTGAAGAAGACGACGGTGGAGTTAGCCATTAGAGATGCATGAAAGCTGAAGAGTAAACGCGTGTGTGCTTGTTGCGTAGCCGTAGCTGTAGTTGTGTTGTTGACCCCTGACAGCGATGATGCATGACTGTAGCTCAGGGTAATTGATCTGACTGAGGGAAAGCTGAGGCCGTGCCTTTTTGACCACTCTTTAATAAACAAAAGAGTGCATTATGAGGAGCAGTTCCTTCCTGCGCTCGTTATCAGTGTCCTGAACCTCTCAGCCCTGAGCTACAGCTCACACACACTGATAGATGAGCAGGCCTGACCTGATGAAGAGTGTGTGTGTGTGTGTGTGTGTGTGCTGATCAGGACTCATCGAAGGGATGCGTTTATCTGGAGGGTTTAAAGGGATAGTTCACCCAAAAATGAGAATTAGCCCATGATTTACTCTCCCTCAACTCACCCTAGTGTGTGTGTGACACTCTTCTCTCAGACGAAGACAATCAGTTATATTAAAACATTCACTGGCTCTTCCAAACTTTATAATGGCAGTGAATGGAGGTTTCCAGAAAAGTGCATCTGTCCATCATGAAACTAATGCACTTTTATGATGGACAGATGCACTTTTATGATGGACAGATTCACTTTTATGATCGACAGATGCACTTTTATGATGGACAGATGCACTTTTATGATGGATAGATGCACTTTTATGATGGACAGATGCACTTTTATGATGATAGATGCACTTTTATGATGGACAGATGCACTTTTATGATGGACAGATGCACTTTTATGATGGACAGATTCACTTTTATGATGGATAGATGCACTTTTATGATGGACAGATGCACTTTTATGATGGACAGATTCACTTTTATGATGGACAGATGCACTTTTATGATGGAAAGATGCACTTTTATGATGGATAGATGCACTTTTATGATGATAGATGCACTTTTATGATGGACAGATGCACTTTTATGATGGACAGATGCACTTTTATGATGGACAGATTCACTTTTATGATGGACAGATGCACTTTTATGATGGACAGATGCACTTTTATCTTGGACAGATTCACTTTTATGATGGACAGATGCACTTTTATGATGATAAATGCACTTTTATGATGGACAGATGCACTTTTATGATGATAGATGCACTTTTATGATGGACAGATGCACTTTTATGATGGACAGATTCACTTTTATGATGATAGATGCACTTTTATGATGGACAGATGCGCTTTTATGATGGACAGATGCACTTTTATGATGGACAGATGCACTTTTATGATGGACAGATGCACTTTTATGATGGACAGATTCACTTTTATGATGGACAGATGCACTTTTATGATGGAAAGATGCACTTTTATGATGGATAGATGCACTTTTATGATGATAGATGCACTTTTATGATGGACAGATGCACTTTTATGATGGACAGATGCACTTTTATGATGGACAGATGCACTTTTATGATGGACAGATTCACTTTTATGATGGATAGATGCACTTTTATGATGGACAGATGCACTTTTATCTTGGACAGATTCACTTTTATGATGGACAGATGCACTTTTATGATGATAAATGCACTTTTATGATGGACAGATTCACTTTTATGATGGATAGATGCACTTTTATGATGGACAGATGCACTTTTATGATGACAGATGCACTTTTATGATGGACAGATGCACTTTTATGATGGACAGATGCACTTTTATGATGATAGATGCACTTTTATGATGGACAGATGCACTTTTATGATGGATAGATGCACTTTTATGATGGACAGATGCACTTTTATGATGGACAGATGCACTTTTATGATGGACAGATGTGCTTTTATGATGATAGATGCACTTTTATGATGGACAGATGCACTTTTATGATGGACAGATGCACTTTTATGATGGACAGATGCTCTTTTATGATGATAGATGCACTTTTGTGATGGACAGATGTGCTTTTATGATGATAGATGCACTTTTATGATGGACAGATGCACTTTTATGATGGACAGATGCACTTTTATGATGATAGATGCACTTTTATGATGGACAGATGCACTTTTATGATGATAGATGCACTTTTATGATGGACAGATTCACTTTTATGATGATAGATGCACTTTTATGATGATAGATGCACTTTTATGATGGACAGATTCACTTTTATGATGGACAGATTCACTTTTATGATGGACAGATGCACTTTTATGATGATAGATGCACTTTTATAATGGACAGATGTACTTTTATGATGGACCGATGCACTTTTATGATGGACAGATGCACTTTTATGATGGATAGATGCACTTTTATGATGGATAGATGCACTTTTATGATGGATAGATGCACTTTTATGATGGATAGATGCACTTTTATGATGATAGATGCACTTTTATGAAGGACAGATTCACTTTTATGATGGACAGATGCACTTTTATGATGATAGAAGCACTTTTATGATGGACAGATTCACTTTTATGATGGACCGATGCACTTTTATGATGGACAGATGCACTTTTATGATGGATAGATGCACTTTTATGATGGACAGATGCACTTTTATGATGGATAGATGCACTTTTATGATGGACAGATGCACTTTTATGGTGGACAGATGCACTTTTATGATGATAGATGCACTTTTATGATGATAGATGCACTTTTATGATGGATAGATGCACTTTTATGATGGATAGATACACTTATCATGGACAGATGCACTTTTATGACAAACAGATGCACTTTTATGGTGGACAGATGCACGTTTATGATGATAGATGCACTTTTATGATGGATAGATGCACTTTTATGATGGACAGATGCACTTTTATGATGGACAGATGCACTTTTATGATGGATAGATGCACTTTTATGATGGACAGATGCACTTTTATGATGGACAGATGCACTTTTATGATGGACAGATGCACTTTTATGATGGATAGATGCACTTTTATGATGGACAGATGCACTTTTATGATGATAGATGCACTTTTATGATGGACAGATGCACTTTTATGATGGACAGATTCACTTTTATGATGGATAGATGCACTTTTATGATGGACAGATGCACTTTTATGATGGACAGATTCACTTTTATGATGGATAGATGCACTTTTATGATGGACAGATGCACTTTTATGATGGACAGATGCACTTTTATGATGGACAGATGCACTTTTATGATGGACAGATGCACTTTTATGATGGATAGATGCACTTTTATGATGATAGATGCACTTTTATGATGGACAGATGCACTTTTATGATGGACAGATGCACTTTTATGATGGATAGATGCACTTTTATGATGGACAGATGCACTTTTATGATGGACAGATGCACTTTTATGATGGACAGATGCACTTTTATGATGGACAGGTGCACTTTTATGATGGACAGGTGCACTTTTATGATGGATAGATGCACTTTTATGATGGACAGATGCACTTTTATGATATATTCCATGCCATTATAAAGCTCAGAAGCATCAGCGTGTTGATTAATAGCTCTGATTGTGTTGGTCTGAGAGAAGAGTGTCACACACACCTATGATGGCTTGAGGGAGAGTAAATCATGGGCTAATTCTCATATTTGGGTGAACTATCCCTTTAAGGGCCGAACCGCTATGGTCTGCAGGGGTCATCAGGTCATGATGTAGTTGTGTAGTGTTGAAGGTCATGCTGATGTCTGAACCATCACTTGCTGTCAAACTCAAACTGCATTAGCCGTTTAACCTCAGGGGTCAGCAGGCTAATGTTATAATGTCATCGCCTCCAGCGCTTCCTTCAGTTTTACACTCATATGCAGTCAGTGTGTAAACTGCTGCGGTTTAATACGAGCTGTGTACGGAGTTTCCACATTTCATAATGCCGGAAAGGATTAGGATGGAATAATGTGAGTTCAGTTCTTCAGGATCAGCATGTCAGCAGATGTACAGTTACAGTAGTGATGCTCAACTCAATTGTGTTCATTTACACACTCGTCTACAGCACTAAAGTAGGCTGATTTGGGACCAGCATTTGATCATGTTCTTGAATGTCATTGAGCTGTATTAATGTTTAACAATGATATCTCTAAAAGTTGTTTTCTAGAAATAAAAACAGTTCACGACACCAACACAGGCCAGTGCTTCAGTTTCCCAAAACCCACCGACATCACTTCTTGTTAGTATGACGTGCTTCCCATGATGCTTAACTGTGTCCTCCTGCTGTTCGCAGACGAGCCGAAGAGGTTCCAGGTGATGGTTCACGGGATCGAGCCGCTCCTGGAGACGCCGGTGCAGTGGCTGAGCGAACACCTGAGCCATCCGGACAACTTCCTGCACATCAGCGTCATCCCGGCGCCCAGCGACTGACACACACACACACACACACACTCCTGATCTCTCATCGAGAAGCCTTACTGAGAGACGATGCTCATCCCACATTAACTCTCTCGAATCCCTCTAACACACGCTTACACTCGCTCATCTGTGATTGGTGTTCAGCGGCGGGACGAGAACAGAACAGGAGACTTCAGATAAACGTGACGGGGAGATGTGTGTGTGTTTCAGTTACTGTAGCTCTCGCTCACACACTTTCCTTTAATTATCTGGGAAAGGGTTTTCCTTCGTTTAGAGACTAATATTGTAAATCAGAACAAGCACATCCACATATCACAGAGTTTCTGAGGTACAGTAATTCATTTCTCTTCTTCTCTGAGCGTTCATTTACCCCCTGCCTGTGTGTGTGTGTGTGTGTGTGTGTGTGTGTGTGGGACTGTAGACGACACACAGCTGACTCTCATTATTGGTGTGTAGGAATCGGTGAGTGTTTTCCCCGGAGCGACACACACACACACACACGCCGCAGAGCTTACGCCATTTCTCGGCAGACTCTTCTACACACAGAGGCGTTTGTGTACACACTCTCAGATGTTTAGATCATTCCTCGTATAATCACTGAAATGAAGATGTCTCTAATAACACGCTTCAGTCACAACAGTTCAAATGTGCCGGATTGATTTCTGTCTTTGCTAGATTCATTTAAAATGCAATTAATTAAAATGCAACTATTTTATAACTATGAAGTGTTTCTGTGTTTATTAATCATAAACTCTATTCACACACTGAGACTCGCATGAGATATGAAGCACAACATCCATGATGAACGTTTCAGAAATCATCTTCACATGATCTCAGTGTGTGTGACAGTCAAACCAACAAATAATAATAGAAAAAATTCAAAACAAGACCTGATATAGATTCATGTACAGGCAAATAAAACATGATTCAGACATGCATTGCTTGGTCACTGGTTGAGCTAAACTGGTATTATCTAATTGTGTAGTTCAATTGAACAGATATTCAACATAATTCATGTGTGAGAGTCCAACAGAAGGACAAAACCAGTCAAATATCCACTGATCTGAGACCTGAGTTCTGCTCATGTTTATAAACTAGAGCCAATAAACTCAGATAATGTGAGAAATGTTGATGTCTGGGTAACTTTAGGTTTGACTGCATGTTAAAATTCACCAAATGAGTGTTATTGGTCTTGTGAACAATTCATCCATGCTTGTCTCCTTTAAAAAAGAAGGCTTTTAATTTGTTAAAATATCATAATTCGAATCTTGTGGTGAAATGACGGCCTCAAATGATCGACAGCAAACTCTCCTTCAGATCAGCCTCCGTCTCGTACACTGTGTCCTGTTCAATCATGGCTCACTCAGACGTGTGTGTTACAATACACAACAAAACATCATTTCTACTTCAGTTTCATCACAACCTTCATTAACTCTACAGTAATTTTCTGTTTTCATCAACCCTTTTTAAAAGAAACTTGTCTTTTCATACTGTGAAGAATATTTAAAAAAATCTATAGAACATTTATTTCACTATAAAGAACGTTTTTGTGCAATGGAAAGATTTCATAGATGTTAAAGACGTTCATTGGTTCCCATAAAGAAACTTTATTTTTAATACCACACCCATATTTCATATTTAGATTGATAATGTTTTTTTATTTAATATTTTGTATTTTTCGGGAATTTTATGGAACTCAATAATTTTTTTCGCTGTATTTATAATCCATTTATTCTCTTTTTCAGCATAGACCTTAACATTTAATTCCCAGCTTAAACTGGTGAATCTCGAACGCTTTAAAGCACAGACTGGAGTTTGATCTCTTCTTTAAAAAAGCGAAAAAAAAAACGTAATTTTAAAAAACTTTTAATTTTTTTTTTTACAGAATTTTAAGTTTGTTATGAAAAATGTGAAAATTACTGTTTTCAATTTTTACATGAAATATATTTTCAAAAAAAAAATGTTTTAATCTAAAACTGTGAGAAAATCATAAATGTAAAGAAGTGTGTGTGAGCTGATCTCAGTAAATGAGTGTGTGTTCGGTTGCAGTACCGAATGCTTCCACTAGAGGAAACTCGTCTTTGAATTTTTGACCATGAAACAGAAAAAGTGTGACTATTTTTTTTTTTCAGGACGATTTGGACGTGTGCATGTGTGTGTGTATGTGAGAGTGGTCTTCGTACAGGAAGACGGGTGGGAGGCGTAGAGAACATCAAAGTGAAGCCCCGTTCTCTTCATGTGTTCATTAAATAAAGAGCTGTCCGAGACTCACTGATTCCTGTAAACCCGTCACTTAAAGATCACAGGAGCCACTCCACTCCTCTGTCATTCTCCTCAGACATTAGTTCTGTCGTAAGAGCAGTAAAAACGGCTTTTCTTCAGCTATGTCCTGCATCTCGCGGTTTCCTCCATGGGAAGTTGCTCGAGTCCGGACTCTCTTTGAAGTGCAGTTAATGAGGTTCATGTCTCTCGTACGGGTCTGGATGCACATTACTCTCGTGTCCTGCACTCCCTGCGCCGGCTGATTGGGATATAACAGTAAAACTCAAGGCCATAACTCTGTTGAGTTATACGAGGTGTCCGAAGACAACTTTCCCTCTGTCGGGTGGGAACACCTGGAGCTGAGAGGAGAGGAGGATCCCGAGGAACACACACTACTCTCTCTTCTCATCTTCCTCAGACCTGTCATTAACCCGGGCCCTAATGGACAGGTGCTGAGGGACCCCGGGTCTGGCTCATGACGACGATGACATCATTCTTTCAGTTTGTGTTTCCTTTCCATTTTCTTTCTTTAAAAAACAAACAAACAAAAAAGTTTTATACTTTGATTCACTTCGTCCTCTTTCCTTCCTTTTTCCTGTTTCCTTCATTTGTTTCCTCAGGAGGAGTGAGCGGGAACACACTAACACAGCTTGTCACACACTAGTTTAAGTACTCACACACATGCTAGGATGACGACACTTAGTGTATTATAATACACTATATACTGTATAGAGAAAAAAATACACCAAAATTAAACAAATCTTTGGAACATATCACTGAACATTTATTTAACCATTGCAAACCCAGATAGCAAACTGACATTGAATCAACGTGGAAATATGACATAGAAACAACGTTGATCTGACATTGTTTTGCTCATCGAATTAACGTTGAACCAACGTCAGACGCGTCATTCTTTCAAAACTAACGGAAAATCAACTTGAAATCAACGCGTTGTTTCAACGTTATGAAAGCAAATCAATTTTCGATTTTCATTTAGCTTTGAAGAATGCCGCGTCTGACGTTGGTTCAACGTTAATTCGATGAGCAAAATCAACGTTGTTTCAATGTCATGAGAGACGTCGTTTCCACGTTGATTCAATGTCAGTTTGCTATCTGGGTAAACCTAACCATTACTGTCTATTTTCTAATATTATGAATTTTGATGATTTCCTTATAAATGTGGTTATCTCAGGACACCCAACTCAATATAGCCTATGATATTTAAAATTTGAATCTAACCATGATGTCAACATGGAAAAGTCAGCCAGCGATTTATTATCATGTTAATGTGCCTTTAAGGCCCGTTTACACCATAACGATAAACATAATGACTATAAACTATATTAGCGTCCACACCAGCGATATCGTTCCGTTTTTTTCTAAGCGCGTGCTCGTCTGGCGCTAATATTAATTATTAACGGGAGCTTTTTGCTGTCCGCGATCGCGCCAAACTTCCACGAGCGTCATCATAAAACGCGGTCATTAAGAAAAGTGCTGAGCTGGATTTACTGTGCAGTCTGGTGATTTAGAAGAGAATAAAGTTAAAAACGCTTTAGCTCCGATGGACTCGAACAGAAGCAGCCGTGAGATGAGATGTGGTTTGAACTGGCATCTTCTGTTATCGCTGTGTTTGGACTCCTCGAGTGTGTGTGTACAGTCTCTCAGTCTCAGGTGAGCGAACACACGTGCAAATACAGGCCTGGGGGTTTACAGATCATGCACTGTGGTAATAATGTCAGAGCAATCAGGGCCGGCGCTCCGCACACGCACACCACGCACTGCGCGTAGGGCACCAAGTGCTTGGGGGGGCACCAAAAAATCTGGGTCGTGAAAAATCATCACAATAGGCTACTAGTATAAATAACAAATACAATATGTCTAAAGCATGTTAATATACAAAAGCAATACAAAAGTAATATAGGCCTAGACCAAATTAGTGGAGAAAAAGGCGAATCTCCTGTGCCAGTCTCCCTCTGGTGCCCCCCCTTCCCCACCTCGCAGTGGTCTGTTCCTCAATCAGTGTCAAATTTGGCAGACACCTGATCGACATCAGACATGGCCTCGAAAAGGCACCAAGAGTCGGGGGCGGAAAAAAGGAAAAAGAAGAGACAGTGGGATGATACTCGTTTGCAGGTAAGACAATGTTTTAAATAAAAGTGTTAGTTTTGTAGGCACCCTTGCTTCGTGTATGCATGTCCAGAGGGGCGTCGCTAGTTGTGCAAATGATCAAGGGCTTTGCCCTGCATTTAGAATTTTTTATTTTAACGGGGGTCCGGGGGTTTCTCCCCGGGAATTTTTTTTTTACTTGGGCTGTTTAAGATGCAGTTAGTTTGTTTGAGAAGAAAAGGAAGATCGCTTAGATATGTTTTTTCGTTGTTGTTCTATCGGATAATGCGGTAAAAGGCCCAAGGGCGACATCTATTGGTGAAACTGCTATTAGAAAAAAAAAACACAATCTCACTGTTTGTATATTTTCATATGGAGGTGTCAAATTATTAGGGCTGGGAAAAGCTTAATCACATCCAAAATAAAAGTTTCTACATGAGTACTGTGTATAATTATTTTGTATATATAATATACACACATATGCACAATTGCACATATATATTTAAGAAATATTTGCATATATATATATATATATATATATATATATATATATATAAATATTTTATATATAAATAACAAATATTTCTTAAATACATATACAAAATAACTATACACAGTACACACACACATAGGCCTATATCATTAATGTAGACACAAACTTTTATTTTGGATGCGATTAATCGCGATTCATCTTTTCCCAGCCCTACAAATTATGTACAGAATTATTATACTGTGCCTCATCAGACCTCTTTTAAAGGTAGAATAAAGTTTTGAATTTTAAATGTTCCAGTGAAACATAGGCCTATATTATATAAAAGACTAATGTGTGCAATATTTTTGTATGAGGGTTATTGATTCAGTAGAATCCCTGAATATTTTGTCTTGTATTTCTGAATGCAGGGTCAATGCTAAAATACATGCAAGGAGCAACTCAAGGCCAGGAGGAAGAACCATCAACCAGCAGTTGTAGCCAGTTCCAAATATGTGTTTTTAGTAATTGTGGTGTTTTTTGGTATTTATAATTTTAACCTTTTTATTATTTATTTCTTTTCATATTTGGTGCCATTGTTAATGTAAATGTATTTATTTGCAGCAGTTATTTTGGAAGTAAAGAGAACCTAACTAAGAAATTCTTAATGGTTGTTATTCCTTGGGTGAGTGGGTGGTTGGGGTTGGGGGGAGGGGGTTGTTAAGGGGGCACCACCAAGCATTTGTGCTTAGGGCACCCAAATGGCTAGCGCCGGCCCTGAGAGCAATAACATTGGATTGTGGAGTAACCGTGTGAGATTAAGTATTTATTTACCAATAATCTGCCTGTGTAGACATGTAGAAAGAGGTGTGTTTTTCCAATGAGCCTGTGACTTGTGTTTATATTCGGTTAAACAATATGACCAGATTTGCTGTTCTGTCCATTCACTGCTCTGAGAACACAATTGTTTAGAAACTTTCCCTTTTAGCGTCAGTGATTCATAGATCTTCATCATCATCATCATCACAGCGGGAAACAGAGCCAATTATCAAGTATAATCCACATGCTCACATGGGTCCCATAAATGTACAGTTTTTGTTAGAGCTGAAAGGGATTCCAGTTGATGTAGTCAGTGTTCTGAGAACTGGTTTAGGAAGAGTGTGTGTTGCCACATCTGTTTAACAGTCACAACCCGTCTAGACATTCAGTTCTGACGAGTTTCACTGCGAACATTTGACCTAAACACTTCAAACCAACCCCCCCAAAAACATCCAAACACTAATAATGCAGAGAACAGGTTTGGTTTGAAGTGTTTCGGCGGCTTCAGGAAATGATTTTCATTTAAAATAAGAACATCTTGAACTGGACCTCTGAACTTCTATATCATATGTGAGGATCTTAAACTACTGAGATGTCATAGTTAGTTGGATGGCACCCCAGATAGTCCATAAAAGTCCCCGTTGTGGTCACAATACTGCACACGAGATTTGGATGTTTTTGTGCAATGATAGTAATAGTTTTGCATATGTTCATTATTATCGTTGGATAGTGTGATGTATTTACAGGCCTGTTGTGGTGGCATTATAACAGCGTCATGATTTCTGTGGAGTTTGACACATTGGCGGATTCTTCTGTCTGTTGAGTCATCATGGGAAATGTGTGTGAAGCGTCTCGTAATTGTGGGGTTGCTAACTTTTACCCTGGAGCTGCTCGCTATCGTTTTTAATACACTGGTAACGGTAGTTTGCAGTATTTTGAAGCACCTACAGGTATGAACCAGATCCCTTTCATAGTTTCTAAATTGAATTTATTTTTGGCTGTTTTTCTGCTGTATTTAATAAATTTTTTTGCACATTTGTTTTTTATCTGAAAAACAAAAAAGTCATCATGATAACTCACAAAAACTCTTTAAGGATTAAAAATAGCAGAAAATATATCTTAATTCATTGCTTTTGCCTTTTCTCACTTAAGTTTGGCATTCAATGAGAAACTTTGCATTCGCTTGCAACGATTTTTCAAACTTTTTGTTCATCACTATCCCTAGAGGCTCCATCTTAGACCTTTCTCTCAGAATCCACTTTGCATCAAGAATCAGACACATTTTCCAGTTTCGCGCAGATGTTAAGTTTCTAAATTGAATTTATTTATGGCTGTTTTTAAATTTTTTGCACTTTTGAACAGTTTTTATCTGAAAAACAAAAGTCGTCATAATGCAAAAAATTTTTTTCTCTCAATGCGTTTGCCTTTTCTCACTAAAGTTTTGCATTCCCACGTTCGCTCGCAAAGATTTTGCCAAGTTTCTCGGGAGAAACCGAAACATTTGACATATTTTAGAGGAATTGTTTTCATCACTCTCCCTTTAGTGGCTCCACCAGAAGAACTTCGTCTCAGAATCAACTTTGCGTCAAGAATCAGACACATTTTCCAGTTTCACGCAGATGTTAAGTTTCTAAATTGAATTTATTTATGGCTGTTTTTAAATTTTTTGCACTTTTGAACAGTTTTTATCTGAAAAACAAAAGTCGTCATAATGCAAAAATTATTTTTTTCTCAATGCTTGTGCCTTTTCTCACTAAAGTTTTGCATTCCCACGTTTCAAGTTTCTCGGGAGAACACAATATTATTGATCTGTGTTGTACTACTTTCATGTTATCACTGTGAAGCTGCTTTGATACAATCTGTATTGAAAAAAAAAAAGCGCTATATAAATAAATGTAAATGTGACTTGAGAAACCGAAACATTTGACATATTTTAGGGAAATTGTTTTCATTAGTGGCTCCACCAGAAGACCTTCGTCTCAGAATCAACTTTGCGTCAAGAATCAGCCAAATTTTCCAGTTTCACGCGATGTTTATGAAAGTGAGCGGTCAGTTTTAGTGCCACATGACGAGAATAAAATCAAAACCTTGTACCCTATATATAATGAAAGAGCACACAAGTGACAAAAATGCATTAGATCAGTGAAGATTTATATTATAATTTACATTTTGTCAAAGCTGTACTTAAATAGCTACGTAAACCAGTATGTAAACAAACACAGTCTTTTTCTTTCATTTAAAGCTGAAGTTGAGGTGTAGACTTTGGTCATACTTTAGGGACTATGAGATACTACCTCACAGCACATTGCTCCTGCTAATACAGAATCATATTAAAAACAAAGGGAAAAGTACAAACACAAGAAGAAAGACGTAGAGCCAGTGCATACGAAGGCCGAGGTGATCGCCACCACTGACCTCAGAACAGACAGTCGCAGCAGCTCACACTGCGTCCGCACATCTCTGAAGAGTTCACTTTGGTTATCGTTCACACATTCTCGTTTCTTTATCGCTTTTGGTTTCAGTGATGTGCCACACATAAGGAAGAAAACGCAGTGTCGACCTCACAGACTGCACACTGCGACAAAACATCACATATAGCTCTCAGTACAAGCACACACACGCACACACACTCCCACATCTGAGGTAACAGTTGTTAATATATAATATGCCCTTTTTTGCATTCATTATATTGTGTAGAGCTCAACATTAAGAGAATACATGTTTTGTAAAACACGTACACAGATATGTAACCTTTCCTAGAGTTAAAAAAAGTCTTTCTCTGACTTCAGCCCACATTAAAAAATCAACCTGAATGTGGGAAGCTCTTTGCAGTCGCGCATGAAATCACAGTCAACCGGGACACTATTTACAGATAGTAGAAGAAAATATATAAAACAGTAAATTACAATGAGTCATTGTAAACATCATATTGGTTGTGAAGAATGACGCGTCGAACAATAAATTAAATAGATTACGTAACAAACTTAAAATGAACACCAAGAAGAGCAAATAATAATAATAATAATAAAAAAAGATATGATTGTCTTTATCATTTGTGTAGGACATACTGGAGCACTGATGGACTGGATCAATGTCTGTTAGCCCTGAGTACTGAAGTCCCTGAACTTAAAGGGATAGTTCACCCAAAAATGAACATTAGCCCATGATTTACTCGACCTCAAGCCATCCTAGGTGTGTATGACACTCTTCTTTCAGACAAACACAATCGGAGTTATATTAAAATAACTAGCTTCCGGGAGTCGACTTACGCCACGAGTAACACTTGATGATTGATGAGAATGTCACACACACCTTTAGAGTGAGTAAATCATGGGCTAATTTTCATTTTTGGGTGAACTATCCCTTTAAAGGCCTGATTCGTTGAGAAGAATTGTGTGTTCTTGTCCAAAGTGTCTCGTCGGCTAGGTTTCCATGGCCTCCTCTGTCTCCTTTTTAACCGTGATGGGTAGGAGTTGAATAGGGCTGCTGCAATGAACCTTGATGACCGACGCCTCACTTCCGTGTTCGCTCAGACGATACGGTGTCGACGGGTGCCGGTCTCCGCTAGTGCTAACCGTGTGATACGACGCCTTAAAATCCATCTCTTGCCAGAGCAAACCGAAGATCTGTTTCTCCACCATGCCGTCCACGTCAAACCCCTCCATCTCTTCCAGCCGGTCTGCGTTATCGCTGATGTCGAAGCGTTCGATCTCCTCGTTGACGCGGTTGAGTTCGTCGAGGCTGCAGCTGGGAGGAGGGATGAGCGCTAGGCAATAGCCTTTGAGATGGAGCCGGAGACTGTTGAGGTGGATGTAGTTGCGGTGGCAGTGCGGGCATTGGTGTGGTCGCTCTCGTGTGTGTAGCCGTTTGTGCAGCTTGAGGTGGACGAACTGTGTAAACTTGGCTGGGCAGATCTTGCACTGGTAGGGCTTTTCCCCAGAATGCAACCGCAAATGTGTCTTCAAGTTGCTCGTGCTGCTGAAACGCTTGTGACACACCTGCGAAGGTCAAAGCAGAGTTTTAGGATCTCGCTCTCATCTGTGCTGAGAACGTGGTCAAAACTAAATGTATTCAGACACCTTCAACGTTTCTCACGTCATCACACGTTATGTATTTGCTATAAATATGAGCAGAACTCAGTGATCAGTGGATATTTGACTGGTTTTGTCCGTCTCACACTTGAATTATGTTGAATATCTGTCAGCTGTTAAAAATCTAACTACACAATTAGATAATACCAGTTTATTACAGAAAACAAAAGTCAAAGTGTCTGAATAATTTTTGGATTTGACTGTACATTATATTTCATATTATGTTAATTGTACCTGGCACTCGTGGGGTTTCTCTCCGGTGTGCACCAGAAAGTGTTTCTGCAGATGAGCCAGCTGGGTGAAACCTTTATTACAGGTCTGACACTTAAAGGGTCGTTCGCCACTATGGACACGCAGGTGAACCTGAAAATAAAGATAGCTTAGATAGGCGCTAGGGTTGGGAATCGAATCAAATTGAAATCCAATTCTGGAATCAAATACTTGAGGTCAGGAATCGGATACTTGTTTTAACAATAACATTTTCATTCCTCTTATCGATTCCTGTGTTTACTTGACTTTAATAATGCTTTAAATGTATATTAGTTAGTCTGTTATTTTTAAACTGCAGGCAAAGTGTTCGTTAGCCTGTTGATTTTTGTTCATGATCTTCAGCTAAAATTAAATGTTTTGCAACAAGACTAAAGGTGAATGACATCAAAGTTTTTTTTATACCTTTTATATCGAAATTGGGAATCGATAAGAATCATTCGAATCACAATCGAATTGTTAAAATTCAAACGATACACAACTCTATTAGCACTACGAGGAGCATTTCAAATATAGCACACAGAGAGACGGTACTCTTGCTTACCTTGAGATTGGAAAGTTGACCGAAAGTCTTGGTGCAAACATTGCACTCGTACTTGATCTTCCCGTTCTGCTTCTTAAGTGGATAATCGAGACTTTTGTAGCCTGCGGAGCCTCGTTTCATCTTGCTGAGATTGATGGCCTCGTCCTCTGTGCGGCTGGTGCTCAGAACGGCTGAGGTAGGCTTGGTAGGAACGCGTCCCGTAGAGGCTCCCGAACCGGCTGTTGGAGACCCGCCGGCAGGGGCGTAGTGGTGCCCGTGCCCGTGGATGATGGGTTTGTCTTTCAGAGAAGTGGCTGCGGAAAAGGCACTGGTGGCCGCTGGTAGAAGGAGATCCCTGTGAGCCGGAGAGTCAGGGGGAAGCAGGAATTGTCGACCGCCCTCGGATGGAAGCATTCCGGGTGGGAAGGGTACGTGAGGGGGGATCAGGCTGCTGTAAAATGGGTACATGTGTGGAAACATACCCCCTAGGGTTGGTGGCCCACTCAAACTACTAACAGGGTAGTGGGGCATGAGGTAGCGCGAGTAGTGCGGGTTCGGGTAGAATGGCATTGAGCCGGCCGGTGAGTAGCCATGGTAGTGGTTCAGGCCTCGACTGAACAGTGCTGGAGAGAAGGAGAGAAGAGTGTCTCGTGGCTCAAGGGATGCTGGTGCAGGACTGCTTTCTGGACTTCTCTCGGGACTGCTGTGTGCGGAAGGGCTGGGCGTCGCTGAAAACTGTCTGTGGGAGCGTGTCGGGTGGCCAAACACTGTGGTGCTCTTTAAAATGTCCTCGTTTAGGGAAGGGCGGAGCGGATAGACAGGACTGGGGTAAAGAGGTCGGTCTGGGGTGTTTGGGCAACGAGGACGGGTGGGAAGAGGTCTGCTAGGTTCTTGCAGAACGTCTTTCAAGATCTCTGAAACGCTGTGCTCTCTTTTCACCGGGTGCTTGACTTCGGTCGCTTGCTGCTTGGCTTCAATCAGGCTCTGCTCTGTTCACACACAATAAAACAATGTCAATAATTTAAAAATAACTCTACTTTGTGGTATGTTTTACACATATTACTTGTCGACGAGGTTGAGAAACAAGTACATCCAATCCAGTTATGGTTATTTTGAGGGACACAGCAGCTCCATTGTCCCAGAGCACATAGCTCTTCTTAAACCAAATTTCAACAAAGCACCCCCAGTGGTTCACTTAGTGTGACAGTTTGACAAATTGTCTGGTGTTAGGGTCTACAGGATGTGAGCCTGACAGCGCCCCGGTCAGGGTGGGATGGATGCACTGATACTATCTAATGGGGTTCACTGAGTGGGTGTGGGGGGACGGATGGCGTCCTGCTAATAGGGATCTACATGTCTAGATCTCTCCCTTGTAGAGTCTACAGAGACCGGATATTATTTAGTGATCGATCTTTCATGAGCTCCCAAATTTCTGCACAACCTCAAACTTAAAAGCTAGCACAGAATTCACATTAAACAAAGTCAAATGTTTGGGCTAAATAGACCCATTATAAACCACCCGGACTCTTCCACACACCCACATTTAATGAAAGGTGGAAAGCTAATTAGAAAATGACTTTCCCATACGTTTTAAATACTTATCTCCTTTAAAAGGATGTAAACAATTAAATAACTTCCTGCTTCCTGTCCACTGAACATTCACAGAGTTAATTGTGTCGAATTCAAGTGTGAATATGACTGTGTGCGTCCCTTAAAAGATGTACCGTGCTCTCGACTCCCCTATCCTTCTGTCCCGGCAGCTACGTGTAAACAAACCGAGAGGTTATCAGTTCTCCCCTCCCACCTCTCTTCCACAGATAGCACCAGTTCTGTTCCTCCCTAGAGAGCTTGCCAAAAACAAACAGCCGGCGATCACAGAGATATCAATCTGTCAGCACAGCCCTGCCGCCAGGAAGTTCAACTAGTCAATGGAGATGTTTTTTTTCTGCTCTTGCACACGCTCTTACTAGTCTCTCCTTACTCTTAAAGTGGCAAGCAAATGAAAAAGTTCCTCCCACACCTCCTGAGGCAGGACGGTAGGAATGAAGGCACTTAAGATACACGTTGGCTGAATGCGCTGTCGTTTTACACCAGACAGGGCCAGGGAAATAGAAAGTCAACGTCTAAATCAGTTTCATGTGGGAGGTTGTGTCAGTCAGATCACCCCGTTCTGTAAGACTGAGTCACGCTAGGTTTCACTGCTGTTCAGCTTTGAGATCCAGGGGCTATTATTCCCTCTTCAGGCTGCAGGTATGAGGGAGTAGGTGTAATTACAGACTCGTCTATGTGTGTGTGTGTGTGTGTGTTGAGCTCAAGGGGTCGGCTACATCCAGTGGCCCCGGGGTATGCGCATGACTCTGGGGAGAGGAGTCACACTGACTGGCCTGTTCACCTAACTATAATCTCCCCCTGTCCTCCGTATCAATCTTTTCTTCTGTCTCATCCTTTCAGCTTTGAGGACTTTTATTGCCGGTTTATTATGTTGGGCAAAACAAACCTTAGCCAGCGCTTTCATGTTTAAAGAACATCCTCAAACACCAATGGCTGGAGCATTACTCTCCTATTCTTTGTAATTAGTCTGAAGGAAAACATTGTTGGGGAAGAAAGCAGAGAAATCGAGTGGTTCAAAGAATTCCGATCCTAACGCAGATGAAAGAGAAGACGCTGGTGTGTTTGCACAATGGTCTATCTGTAAAGTGGGAAGGGACGTTTTCCTTGACTCAAACTGAGATAACGAGGAACCAGGGGTCTCATCTATAAAATGTTTAGGATCCTTACTAAAAGTGTATGTGCGCCCGAAAGGTAAAATTTTTTAGTCTAAAAATATTTAGACTTAAAAAAGCGTGCGAATGCCAGAACCTGCACAAAAGCCCCTTTATAAACCCCAGTCAGAGGAAGATTGTGCACATGCGTCACCACCTCGAAATAACCATATATGAGCAGACAACGCCTGGTTTTACTATGCATATCCTTTCATTTGCAAATCGAATCCATGTTAAACAGTATACAAGCCATTAGGAAAATATGAGAAACGGATTTGCGTCACGTTACGTTGCTAAATTAATTTTGTAGCCTATCCTTGGCTTTTTAAAAATTAAATAAACAATATTTTGAATTGCTTTATATTTTGAATGGAAACAGAAAGGCCTTATTGTGCACAATTGATTGTGCATTATTTGCGTGAAAATATTACTAACCCTGCTATTATTAACATGTGCTGAGCAATCTTCGCTGTAGTTAAAACATTAAAACACGGGAAAAGTGTTCAAAAGCATCACATCCAGTCCAAATATTCCTATTTATTAGAAAATGTTTTAACTTCTCGGAAATGTAATTTAAGTGCTTAACACCATTAATGAGAATGGCATATTTAATCTAAATTTTTTTTTCATGTATTTAAACTGTTATTGTGAACAGGCACTGTATTTAAGATTAGGACTATTAATGAATATCAAAGTGTTTTTTCTTCATCAGTCCCTCGGATCATCATCGGTGTTGTTAAACTTCTCCGTCTCTAATGTTCATCATGGATAAACGTTTGCAAAAAAAATGTTCTGCCAAGTTTGTTTTTAGAAATCACAACTTATGTCTAAGTTGTTGGCGTACGTCTCTTTCAGGGCCTGTTTTGTGTGACGCAACAGTTATAAATGAGACCCCAGGACAAACAAAGAGAAGCTGTTTGCGTGAACTTACTGAGTTTTTGCATCATAATCTCTCCAGAGGCAGGGTAGTTAAGGCGGCGAGCAAACTCGGGGCAGTACCACACCAGAAGCTCCTGGTCTGCAGGAATGGCCTTGACGGTGTAGAAATAGATGCTCATCCCGTTTTGGCAGGCGGCAAGGTTCTGCTCCTGCTGGGAATGAGCTGGGTTCACATAACGCATCCAGTTACTCTTCTCCTCGTCCAGTCCGTCCACAAAATGACGGAACTCTCCATTTGAGTATATCTGCAGAACAGAAAGAAGTTTAGACTGAAGATCAGACGCGATTAAAACGTTCTGTTCTCAAGTCCCCCAGTCTGTTTCTCATGTCTATGAACCAAATGAGTGGGATTTGCTCTTATAAAGTCTCACAGTGAGTCAGCAAACACCCCCGCACTAATATTCACAGTCTCTCCAACAGTCCTAGGTCTCGTCTGAGACCTTTGTTAGGGGGGACGCCTGTCTCACTATGAGCTTGCAAGTTCCAGGAACACTTTCAGACGTCACAAACAAGGTTTCCCTCTGAAACGTCAACACCGTTCATCCTCTTCTGCTTGAGAAGCTCTCAACAGTGACAGTGTAATCACCTGTCTTGCAGCACACGGCTGACAGGAACTGAGGAAAGAGTGATATCAATGCTGTTTCTAGTGGGTAAAGACCAGAGTTGTTCCGCTTGGGGATCTTAGATCTGGCAGCAATATAGAAGTGACAGAAAATAAGACTAGAGCGGGGTGACTTCACACTTTCTGACAGAAAGGAAAGAATGCATAACATGTCCCCAAATCATCACATTGCTGACCTTTTGGGGTTTTACATATCAGGTAGGACCAACGAACCAGTTCATGCTGTCCCTTATTCTAAGAAGAAGTCAAAGGGTGACCGGGCTTTTTCAGTTGTGGTTCCCATGCTGTGGAAGAGTCTCCCCCAAGCCCAAACAATCGAGATTTTAAACTTAGCTTTGAATTAAGGGTATTCTGTTCATTGAAGAAATTGCTTATTTTTATTTAGTTTTTTCTCTCTACACTGATCTCACTATACAGTTGTGTGTCTAAGAGTGTGTAGTCATGCCTTCATTTGCTAGGCTTGGTAAATGTTTTTATGTTTTAATTATAACTCTGAAGCCGTTTCTCTGTTACGACGGCTGCTTGTCATGGATGAGTGAGGGGAATGGCGGTGGCACAACAACTGTGATGCTGACTTTATTCACTGATCAGTGACGCGGACGATCCGTAGAGCTGAAGAAAGACGTATATTTACAGCAGCAGAACTGAAGAGTCATTCAGCACTTCCGGTCCCACACACTGCACAGTCAAATAAAGATGAACGAATCGCTGCACTCTCAGTCAGCGCACTTCCCAAAACAGCAGATCTTTACTCAGCAGTTTCTGATCGCTCACTGCTTCTGTAGCCATCCAGCCCATGATGTCACGCAGGAAGTCAGTCAGTGGAACAGGAAGTGACCCGGTGTTTTTTTTTTTCACTTGTCCGCTCCTACTGTTATTGAAAGCTTCTGAAACAAAACAACTCACCCGCCAGAAGTACTTCCTGTTGGCATCTTTGGGGACATTTTCTGCAGTGTAACTCTCTCCCACAAGGGGGCCGAAGCGTGTGCCTTTGGGGATGTATTCTCTGCTGACTACGCCAATGATCTGGTCAAAAACAAAAGAAGGAAAACAGGTGGTTAAGAAAGAGGTTGATGACCTCACACTCTAAAAAAACCTTGGGATGTTTTTTTTTTAATTCAAATCCTGGGTTGAGTTTTTGGTAAATTTTTTAGGTTATTTTTCTGTAGTTTTTGTGTTACCCAGCTCCTGGGTCAGATTTAACAACCCTGTGTTTGGGTAGTTTTCTTATTTTACCCAGATCATGGGTCGGACATAACAACCCAGGGGTTGAGTTACATATCTGTGCTTACTACACTAATAACCGGGTCAAAAAATAGCAGGAAAACAGGTGGTTGAGAAAGAGGTAGGTGACCTTCACAGTACAGTATCTTAGATTCACGTTCAAATCATTTTCTGATTCATTGCTAGCATCATTATATTAGTGTGTGTGTGTGTGTGTGTGTGTGTGTGTGCGAGCGAGAGAGAGAGAGGGGTAATTAATTGGCAGTCAGCCAGATGTGCGCACTTGAAAGACACAGAGCCGTGCGTCTCCTCAGCCGTCAGCTCTCCCGACAGCCACGGGAAGTGAAAGGTCATCAAGGTTGTGTCCTGAGGCTGAAAGAGACGACTCGTTTGTACCGCTTCACCTCTGATGAACCGCACAGACACTTAGGCTCTCTACACAACACCCAATCGTACAGGTGCCATATATGAATAAAGCCTATTAGAGCAGGCTTTCCAAGTTAAAAAAAAAATCCCAAAAATTACAGTAATAAAATGGTTGTCAGGAATACGGTAGCTAACTTAAATTTACTGTAAATAACTGTATTTCATAAACTGATATAATGTTAGTTTATCGACTAATATCTGTTTTGTACCATTGTAATACACTGACGTCCACCAATTACAGTGGTGATGATCAACCAAAGCTCATCGCGTCATTCACACTAAACCCCATCATGGGAACACGCAAGGCATGAAATTTAAAAATGCAATAAACATTAATTTAACAACATTAAATATAACATTCAACCCTAATGTACAACTGATTAGAAAAAAATAATAGGGTTTTCACTGTAAATTGTACAATTACTTGTTCCTTTTCACATCCAAATATCGTTTCTCGTTAAAATCACAATCTTTTTTTTTTGATACTTTAAATCCTTTAGTGTGGATCTGCGCCTGCTTCACCTCCTCACCCGACTCCTCTAAAGAGCGATTACAAGCGCTCATTAAACGCAGTCTCTCATCAGCGTAATCTCCCACATGACTCCACTCACTCCCGTTTGAACCTCAGGTGTTATTGGAGGAAACAGGGCTCGCTCTTTATCAGCTCATAAGGACGTGCTCACAGGCAGAGATAACACAGACAGAGCAATTGATGAAAAAATCCATAACCCTGTTCCTGTTGATCTACAAACACTTTGAAAAGAAGAGGCTTAATCCCATTGGAAGCGTCAGCCGTCATTAGCGCAGGAAAGGTGGAAAGTAGTGTGTTTGTGGATTGCGGGGGACACAGACGTGCAGATAAAGCCGGTTTGATAGATGGCGACAGATCTCGCCTCTCAACTTTTGCACTCGAGGAGCTTGTCATGTGGCGCGCTGATCTATGGCTGTTTGTGTTAGCCGAGCGACAATGCCAGTTAGAAATTATTAAGCACACACACAGACATAGACAGGGAGTGTTTTTCTTTTTCTCTGACAGTGCAGATAAAGAAGATTAATACCAGTTGTGTGATCAGTAGGTGTGGCTTTATGGAGATGCCGTTCAAACAAAAAATCACAACCACTCAAAGTTCCTGCAGTTTGATAACGAGACGCTCTCTCCGTTTGCTTGTGTTATTAGCAGGTTTGATGGGCCTGATTTCTGAGAGCAAGCCTGGAGGCCTGGAGTGTGTGTTTGCGGAGCCATTCCTCTGTGGCGTGAGTGTGTGTTGCGGAGCCGTGAGTGTGTGTTGCGGAGCCGTGAGTGTGTGTCGCGGAGCTGTACCTCTGTGGCGTGAGTGTGTCGCGGAGCCGTGAGTGTGTGTCGCGGAGCCGTGAGTGTGTGTTGCGGAGCCCTGAGTGTGTGTCGCGGAGCTGTACCTCTGTGGCGTGAGTGTGTCGCGGAGCCGTGAGTGTGTGTCGCGGAGCCGTGAGTGTGTGTTGCGGAGCCCTGAGTGTGTGTCGCGGAGCTGTACCTCTGTGGCGTGAGTGTGTCGCGGAGCGGTGAGTGTGTGTTGCGGAGCCGTGAGTGTGTGTGTGGATCCCTGAGTGTGTGTGTGGAGCCGTGAGTGTGTGGAGCCGTACCTCTGTGGCGTGAGTGTGTGTTGCGGAGCTGTGAGTGTGTGTTGCGGAGCCCTGAGTGTGTGTCGCGGAGCTGTACCTCTGTGGCGTGAGTGTGTCGCGGAGCCGTGAGTGTGTGTCGCGGAGCCGTGAGTGTGTGTTGCGGAGCCCTGAGTGTGTGTCGCGGAGCTGTACCTCTGTGGCGTGAGTGTGTCGCGGAGCGGTGAGTGTGTGTTGCGGAGCCGTGAGTGTGTGTGTGGATCCCTGAGTGTGTGTGTGGAGCCGTGAGTGTGTGGAGCCGTACCTCTGTGGCGTGAGTGTGTGTTGCGGAGCTGTGAGTGTGTGTTGCGGAGCTGTGAGTGTGTGTCGCGGAGCCGTGAGTGTGTGTGTGGAGCCGTGAGTGTGTGTGTGTGGAGCCGTGAGTGTGTTCAAGTTCAATACCTTTATTTGTCCCCTATTTGTGGGGCAATTGATTTCACAGCATAGGACCACAAACTTACAGACATAAATACATATAGTATAATAAATAAATAAAAAAAATAAATAAAAAAGCCATACCTCTGTGGCGTGAGTGTGTGTGTGGAGCCGTGAGTGTGTGTGCGGAGCCGTGAGTGTGTGTGTGGAGCCGTACCTCTGTGGCGTGAGTGTGTGTTGCGGAGCCCTGAGTGTGTGTTGCGGAGCCCTGAGTGTGTGTGTGGAGCCGTGAGTGTGTGTGTGGAGCCGTACCTCTGTGGCGTGAGTGTGTGTGTGGAGCCGTGAGTGTGTGTGTGGAGCCGTACCTCTGTGGCGTGAGTGTGTGTTGCGGAGCCCTGAGTGTGTGTTGCGGAGCCGTGAGTGTGTGTTGCGGAGCCGTACCTCTGTGGCGTGCGGCGGGTGTTTGAAGGCCAGGTTCCTGGGCAGCGACGCCTCGGCCCGTGTGCCCTCCGCCGGACCCTCCCAGGTGTGGTCCTTCACCACGTACGTGCATTTCTCCTCAAACTCTTCCTCCGTCCACTTTGTCATGTCTGCATCCTCCACGTCCATCTTGAGCTCCTCATTGTCGGCGGTGTAGGGCGCTCCCTCAGTAGTCAACATTGCTGAGCTGTGATGAGAAGCAGCCTGAGGAACAGAAGGAGTCAGACGTGTTGACGTGTGTGTGTGTGTGTGTGTGTGTGTGTGTGAGCTAAACATTATCTAGGGAAAGGGCAAAGGTTGAACTACATGAATGCTTTTTTTCTATGAAACATTTATGATGCACAAATATTGTTTAATAGCAAGAAATTAATTTGAAATGTAGTTTTTGCCTGAATTAGATCTCGGGTGTTTAACGAGGAGGATTTTTAGGGAACACTTCACTTCATCCTCTGGTGCTGTTCAGCCATTCAAACATTACATTCTCAAACTTTTTTAAGTTCTCTTTTTAAAACTGTTTTCACTTCAGCAATAATCTGCCGAGCGTCGTCTTTAAGAAGAGATCAAACTCCAGTCTGTGCTTTAAAGCGCTCGAGATTCACCAGTTTAAGCTGGGAATTAAATGTTCAGGTCTATGCTCAAAAAGAGAATAAATGGATTGTAAATACAGCCAAAATTTAATTTAGTTCCATAAAATCCCCTAAAAATACTAAATATTAAATAAAACTACATTTTTAAACTAAGATATAGTACATTAGTTTCATTGAAAAAAAAAAAAATTCAGTCATATCTCCACGCGAGGGTTCAAGCCTTTAAAAATAATATATTTAATTATGAACGTTATAATTCATCATATGGTCTCATGAATAATTGTAACCGCAGTTACAATACTAGAAAGTGTAATCTATGAAAACACATGATAAATAACACACTTCAGATGTAAAAAGAAATCTGCAAATAATATTATGACGCATTTTAACTTTGCCCACAACCATTCATGAAATAATATAATGCAATATGAAAACTTGCATAAAGTGTTATACAGAAAGTGTTACCAAATTGTGTTTCAACACAGAGAGCTAAAGTGTTCCTCAAAGTAAATAATAGACATCCTGAGCTGAACTGATCCCGATCTCTCCTCTAGTGTCCTACTCTTCACTTCTGTCCATCATCCCTCGCTCTCTCGCTCTCTCTGTTTCTTCCCGGAGGGAAAAAATAGCCACAAATGGAGGAAAACAGAGGAAGGAAGTCCCGTCTACTTCTGAATGTGGCTAAATGTGGAATCAGAGGAACCATCAATCCGTCCCAGAGATTGTGTGTGTGTGTGTGTGTGTGTGTGTGTGTGAGAGAGAAACAAAAGAGGAGAAATGTTTTTCCAGTGGGACGCAAAGTGATTCAATCAATCTTCAACCAACACTCGAGCCGAAACACGGCGAATCCTCCACCAAAACTCGGACAATGCTGTTTAAATATGTTTATTAAAAGTGAACTTTTTTCGTTCCTAACCCATCCTAAACTACAAATGTTCACAGTTCTAGAATTTGTATAAAATGTTAAAGTTCTCTGAATTAGTCAAATTTCTTGTTTCAGAACAGACAGCAACTTCTAAAGTAAAAAGTTAATTCGTGGATATGTTGTTGTACTTGACCTTTTTCTAGTATTTTGTACTTTTTTTTTATTATTCGAGAGAAGTTCAGAAAACAGTTTTCTTTAGTTTTTTTGTTAGAAAGTGTTGTGCGTAGGACAGCTGGAGAACCAAAACTCATAGTGAAACTGAAAAACTCAACATTAACAAACATGGAAATCAGATGCACACTAAATATAAAGACATATATATCTAAAACAACACTTTTAGGTGAAATCATTAAAAAACATTTAGTTGAAAAAAATTATATATATATATATATGCATCCAGCCAATAAATACAGGAGATAAGAATTGTTCTAAATGAATTAAAATAAATAGAAATGACTTCACTCTCATAGCCGAGAACCAAAAAAAAAAGAACTATTAAGCCCCAATAAAACAGTTCACAAGCCTCACAACAAACAATCACACCGCATATAATTAACAACCTCTAATCAAGCTTTAAACATTCAATTAATGAACTAATAGAAACAGTTGATTGTAATGTAAAACGCATTCTTGTCTTGCCACAGAAATGAGTTTAGAGAAATGTCACTTACCAGGACGCCTTGGTCCCAGCCACACATAGAGGCTGTGAATGATCTCTCCCCTGAGTGTGTGTGTGTGTGAGTGTGTGTGGGACAGGTGCAGCTCAGTTCTCCGGTCTCGTCCCACTGCTAGTCCAGATGGTAATGACTTCTCCTGCGAGTGCCTGAGATTGACTGACTAACTGAGCATGTTTGTCTGACTTGTTGAAGGCACTTTGGCCCCGCCCATTGACTCCTCCCACAGCAGTGTCACTGACTCCGCCCCCAGAGGACAGGATCTAACAATCACTCCACTGCTGCCACACACACACACACACACACACCTTTTGCTTTTATATGAAGACAGTTATATATATTATAATCTAACCCTTACCTAATCCTAACCTAACACTTTTATTAAAAATTAATTTTTACCTTTAAAAAACAACTATTTATTTTCATGCCATTTTCACAATTGGGACGTCCCCAAGGTTTTGGGACTTTGTCAGGTTTAGGTCACAAGTCCCCAAAATATGGCACGCAAACACACAAACACACACACACACGTACCGTTTTCATTTGAACACAGTTATAAATATTAAACCCTAACACAAAACTTTCTGCACTTTTACCATAAAAAAAAAAAACATTTTCACAATTGAGGACCCCTCCCTATAAAACTATAAAAACAGACTTAAGTGCGCTCATAATCCTAAATTTACCTCGTATAAAAATAAATCTATGCTCATTTTCTTAATTTCTTTTTAAATTCTAGACTCTTGAATTCAAATCGAATAGTCTTGTCCGATACTTGGATCGCATGAATGAGGACCCGAGTCAGTGTCGGGGGATTGAGCGCTGCGTCGACACACACACACACACACACCGCGAGCTGGGCTGCTGCTGTCAGAGGAGAGTGAACATGTTCCAGCGTCTCGCTCTCGTCCTGCGGAGGAAGGATGTCCTGTGACGGAGACTCAGTGACGAAGGCCTTTACTGGGAGATCCTCTTTTACACACGACTTACACTCTTCCCACAACGCTAACACTGTTCAACGCTAACACTGTTCCCACAACGCTAACGCCGTCCGGTGCGGGACTCATTCCCAAGGGCGCTCCGACTAACCCATACTTTCCATAGACTCGTCTCGATACACACTACCGGGCAAACGTTTTGATCGATGAGATTTATAATGTTTTTAAAAGAAGTCTCTTATGCTCACCAAGGCTATTTATTTAATTAAAAATACAAAAATCAGCAATATTGTGAAATATTACTCCAGGGTGAATCAGCAGTTCTCTATGTGAATATACAGTAAAGTGTGATTTATTCCTGGGATGTTCAACATCATCACATGATCCTTCAGAAATCACTGTAATATGAGGATCTGATGATCAAGACACACTTACGGGTATTATCAGAGTTGAAAACAGTTTTTATATTTTTATTTTTCAGGATTCTTTGATTAATGGAAAGTTCAAAAGAACAGTATTTATCTGATATAGAAGTTTTTGTAACATTAAACACCACAGTTCAAAAGTTTGGGGTCAGTAAGAATTTTGATTTTATTTTTTGTGGGGGAAATAAATAAAATAAATCAATACTTTTATTCATCAAGAATGAATTAAATTGATCAAAAGTGACAGTAAAGACATCTATAAAAGATTCTATTTGTTCTTTTGAACTTTCTATTCATCAAAGAAAATGTTCAACATTGCTAATAATCATAAGTGTGTGTTGATCATCAGTGATTTCTGAAGGATCATGTGACACTGAAGACTGGAGTAATGATGCTGAACATCACAGGAATAAATCACACTTTAAAATAGAAAACAGTTATTTATATAGTATTTCACAATATTAGTTATTTTTGTGTTTATATTAAATAAATGCAGCCTTGGTGAGCAGAAGGGACTTTCTAAAACATCATAATGGTGGCGATGCCAGCGCTTGAGCGGCGGTGTGCTCCGGATGTAGATCTCTTGCTGGTTTGGTGAAAACAGAGTGGAAATGAAAGCCTAAGGCCCTCAGCAGACACACACACACTCTCAGCTGTGGACGAGAGTTGACCACATCACACACAGCCCACTGTTTCCTGGAGAAGACTCGCCTGATGATTACATTAGCCCAGAACCCCCCGCCAGCCCACAGCTGTCTACACCAGCGCCCGTCCGGACCGCCACCGGACCAATCACTCGCTCGCGCTGATATATCAGATGATATTCACTAATATGACTCATTTTTCCTCATTTGTTTGCATGATGCTGTTTTTTTGCACTGGCACTTTAGCAGACACCGCCAGAAGATGCGCAGAGATCTGGATACATTTTAAAACTGTTCCCGTGTTGTAGTGTGGATGAGGAAGGTATTTAAAGGGTTAGTTCACCCAAAAATGAAAATTCTGTCAGTATTTACTCACCCGCATGTTGTTCCAACCCCGTAAGAGCTTCGTTCATCTTCGCAACACAAATTAAGATATTTAAGATATTAAGATCGCTCCTGCATACAGTCCATAGGCTTCTTGAGGTACTGACTCTTGCTGTCCTCGAAAAGTCATTAAAGACATCGTTAAAATAGTCCAAGTGACTACAGGGGCTCAATCTTAACTTTATCAAACGACGAGAACACTTTTGTGCGCAAAAAAACAACAAAAATAACGACTTTATTTCAACTATTCACTTCCTTCTCCATGGGCCTGTAGTCAGTTAACGTAGTGTGATTGCGTAAAGCTAAGTCACACGAAGGCTCACTATTGGCCGACGCTGGTCATGTGTGTGATGCGTGTGACGTACAATAACAGAAGCTTACGCTATTAAACTAGTAACCTGACTCGCGCAGAGGGAGAAATAAACCAATAGTTGAAATAAAGTCGTTATTTTTGTTGTTTTTTTGCGCACAAAAGTGTTCTCGTCGTTTGATAAACTTAAGATTGAGCCACTGTAGTCACTTGGACTATTTTAACGATGTCTTTAATGACTTTTCGGGGACAGCAAGAGTCATTCCCTCAAGAAGCCTATGGACTGTATGCAGGAGTGATCTTAATATCTTAAATATCTTAATTTGTGTTGCGAAGATGAACGAAGGTCTTACAGGGTTGAACAACATGAGGGTGAGTAAATACTGACAGAATTTTCATTTTTGGGTGAACTAACCCTTTAATAAGCGATGATGCAGCTTTAGTCATGTGATGCGTATTGAACCCATAGGTGTTCATGTTTATACGGTATTGTCCCTGTTATGTGCTGTTCACTTTCACACTGTTGCTGAAATATGTTACTTCACACACTCTTCATATCACAGTCCTGCAAACATCACAAAAGATTCGCTCGCACCTGCTGAACACGAGCAGTTTGAGCGTCTTAGACCGAACAGATCACGGTAAGGGAGTGAAAGCTGGTCGATCGGTGAATGATGGGCAGTAAAGGGGAATCTGACGTTTTCCAAAAGTTTCTCATCCACACTGAAACGTCAGGGAACGCCTGAAACGCTAGTGTGGACGGAGAGCGTTTTTTAAACGAAAGCGTTTTCAGATGTATCCGGATGAATGTAGACGTAGCCTTACATTCCCCTCTGAACAGCTGAAACGGGGACCTGCGGGAGAACAGAGTTTGTCGTCCCCAATAAGATCTGCTTTAAGAGCCTTGAAGCCCATAAAAGGTCTGAAGCCTCCAGGGCTTGATCACACACACACACACACACACACACACCTTCTCTTTCTCTGGCCGAGTCGAGGCCAGGGGGCAGGGAGGACTCGCAACTCTGAAGTCACATTTAAATGGACCTTTTTACTGTCTATTTAAAGGGTTTAATGTGGCCTGAAAGAACTTCAGCTGAACAATAGCAGGCAGAGGATCATCAACAGCACTGTTAGCTTTACAGAGAACTCATAACATGCCCTCACCACACAGAACAAGAGAAGAGAAGAGTAGAAGAGGAGAGAAGGAGGAGGAGGAAGAGGAGAGGAGAGGAAGGAGAGAAGGAGTGAAGAAGTTCTACATATGAACCGCCTGACGGAACCTTTAAGGTTCTACATATGAAGCGCCTGACTGAACCCTTTTAAAGTTCTAAATATGAAGCGCCTGATGGAACCCTTTAAAGTTCTACATATGAACCGCCTGATGGAACCCTTTTAAGGTTCTACATATGAACCGCCTGACTGAAGCCTTTAAAGTTCTACATATGAAGCGCCTGACTGAACCCTTTTAAAGTTCTAAATATGAAGCGCCTGATGGAACCCTTTAAAGTTCTACATATGAACCGCCTGATGGAACCCTTTTAAGGTTCTACATATGAACCGCCTGACTGAAGCCTTTAAAGTTCTACATATGAACCGCCTGACGGAACCTTTAAGGTTCTACATATGAACCGCCTGACTGAAGCCTTTAAAGTTCTACATATGAAGCGCCTGACTGAACCCTTTTAAAGTTCTAAATATGAAGCGCCTGATGGAACCCTTTAAAGTTCTACATATGAACCGCCTGATGGAACCCTTTTAAGGTTCTACATATGAACCGCCTGACTGAAGCCTTTAAAGTTCTACATATGAACCACCTGACGGAACCCTTTTAAAGTTCTAAATATGAACCGCCTTACGGAACCCTTTAAAGTTATACAAATGAACCGCCTGACGGAACCCTTTAAATTTTTACATATGAAGCGCCTGATGGAATCCTTTAAAGTTCTACATATGAAGCGCCTGACAGAACCCTTTAAGGTTCTACATATGAAGCGCCTGACAGAACCCTTTAAAGTTCTACATATGAAGCGCCTGACGGAACCTATAAGGTTCTACATATGAAGCGCCTGACGGAACCCTTTTAAGGTTCTACATATGAACCGCCTGACTGAAGCCTTTAAAGTTCTACATATGAACCACCTGACGGAACCCTTTTAAAGTTCTAAATATGAACCGCCTTACGGAACCCTTTAAAGTTATACAAATGAACCGCCTGACGGAACCCTTTAAATTTTTACATATGAAGCGCCTGATGGAATCCTTTAAAGTTCTACATATGAAGCGCCTGACAGAACCCTTTAAGGTTCTACATATGAAGCGCCTGACAGAACCCTTTAAAGTTCTACATATGAAGCGCCTGACGGAACCTATAAGGTTCTACATATGAAGCGCCTGACGGAACCCTTTTAAAGTTCTAAATATGAACCGCCTTACGGAACCCTTTAAAGTTATACAAATGAACCGCCTGACGGAACCCTTTAAATTTTTACATATGAAGCGCCTGATGGAATCCTTTAAAGTTCTACATATGAAGCGCCTGACAGAACCCTTTAAGGTTCTACATATGAAGCGCCTGACAGAACCCTTTAAAGTTCTACATATGAAGCGCCTGACGGAACCTATAAGGTTCTACATATGAAGGCCTGACGGAACCCTTTAAGGTTCTACGTATGAACCGCCTGACGGAACCCTTTAAGGTTCTACGTATGAACCGCCTGACGGAACCTTTTAAAGTTCTACATATGAAGCGCCTGACGGAACCTTTTAAAGTTCTACATATGAAGTAGTAGTACTTTATTGATCCCAGTTGGGAAATGAAAGTGCATTAGCAGCCACACATGAATACAGTACTCACTGTACACACAATACATATAATAAAAAACAAATTGGCAAAAGAAAAATATCCCAGGAGGAACATGGCACCAGAATTGAACCGAGTGTAAGGGTTGCAGCATGTGTGTGTGTGTGTACACACACATGTGCTGCAGAGACGCTGATCTGCACGTGTTCTGCACGTTCTGCAGACGACACCCCTCCCAGTGCGTTTCATGTGGGGTAACGGGGCAACAGGCTCTAATCCCTGCGCTTCAGCTGCACTTCCTCACAGCACCATCTGGAGATGCGTGTGCCTTCACCACAGTGATTAATACTGGGACCAGACAGATTCTCTCTAAACTAAAAGAGGAACGTGCTAAATATGGCACATGTGCTATCAAACTGTTTATATTGATGATTGAATTCTCAGGATTCACCTATATTAAATATTAAATAAACCGTCTTAAATAAACAGTGACAGCGCTCTCGAGAGCACCTTAAATGGCTCCGTCAGGCGCTTCATGTGTAGAAGCTGTTCCCATCATGGGATCATTTTATTCATTCATTTCAGTATTAAATTTTATCACTAGAAAAAGAGGAAATCCCCCGTTCAAACATGAATGAATTTCTCTTTATTTAGAACCTTTTTTATAAAGAAACAAATATATGACTATATTTAGTCAACATTAATTAAAATAGATCATCATTTTTGATTGCAACAAATCAAGAGAATAAAGCGTAAGTGTCCATAATACGACTTACTGAAGATACAATTGAATTTTATTAGTTTGTTTACTACACATAATACTCAAATCAATCATCGACGCGAAGCTATTGACCAATCAGAATCAAGGATTGAAACTAACCGTTTTATAAATACATTTATTACCTGCTGGTTTATATAAACGTCTGTGAATGATAGGGATGCTTTAATCCTGCAGACATACTTCACACTGTTCACACACACACACACACACACACACACACACAGCTCCACCCAAATGAGCCTCATTAGGATTAGCTGAAGTCATTAAGAAAGCAAACAGTTCAGCAGGAGAAAAAAATGAGGGCAAAGCAAAGGTTTCAGATATTATATATAAGACTACACAACTAAACAAAACTACATCTACACAACTGTAAGAAGAAGATACATCATATGCTGTTTTCTGTCTCTACATCATAGTAAAATGTAAATGTATTTTTAAGTTGACAGACTGTTTAAATCAAATTGGGTTTGACTGTATTAACTGTTACACACACACACACACACACACACACACACACACACACACACACACACACACACACACACACACACTAGCTGCAGTTATGTTGAGTTGATAATAGAGTCCATGTTGAATGAGTTTGCCCCGCCGCACACACACTTCCCCTCCTCTACACGTCTCAGATCTTTACACGAAACAGACATAGTGTTCCTGTACACCCCCTACACACACACACACACACACACACACACACACACACAAACATCTCCCCATCAAAGCAACAGAGAAAAGTGTGTAGGATGAACAAAGTCAGTAATCACACACACTCCTCTCTTTACTCTCCAGTGACTTCATCAACATTCAGGGGGAACCGCTTTAAACATGTGTTTAATGAGACCTGACTATAGCAAAAGATGATCACAACACACACACACCCTACGAATGAGTGTGTGAATGTTAGGAAATATTTAGTTTGGATCTCTGCCACACACTCGTGTCTGCACATTTCCTCCGCAACAAGAGTGTGTGTTGTGCAGTGGATTCACAACAAATCAAAGGCTATTTATTATTTTTAGGGAAGATATTATTAATAATAATTAACAATAATGGTATTCATTAAAGTAAATAAAATATGTGAGATAAAAATAGAAGTATTATTCAAAATTTTTTTGTAGATTTTGTAGATATATTGTGTAGTTGAGCTTGGGCAGGAGAGAATAATGATATATTTATATATTAATAACTGATTGTGTTGCAGTCAATGTTTACTGTCTCCTGTCAGATGGTTGTTATTATATTCAGTTTTTCTCAAAGTAAAATAAACTTGTGACTGTTTTGTCAGTTAATTTTGCCAGATAAATACCGTAACCCAGTTTAGTGTTTCGTTCTTGCTTCATATTTAAAATATTTCGCATCGTAACATATTTCACTGGTTTCAATCAAACGTTTAGACTCGACTGAAGACGAGAGCATCAGATCTATCAACTATGTCACACACACACATATGTAATATAATGTTATATAATCTAACAAAGCTTGTGTGTGAATGAGATGTCATGCTGTGGCGGTGTGTGTGTAGCGTGCCAGATGTGTGTTGAACACGCAGACTGTAATGAGACATGTCATGTTCAGTGTGACTGCCACATTAATCACCGTAAAATGACACATGATGAGTGTTTTGGATCAGAAATATGTGTGAGTGTGAGAGAAGGAATGAACAATGGGTATGACAGGTGTGTGTGTGTTTTCCAAAGTTTGTGTTTTCAGGACCCCAAAACGCCGTTGTCAAGTAAACGGCCGAAACGCAGAGAGAGTTTGGCGTATTTAGTTGGAAAGGCTGTCGTGTGAACAGCCCGTGAGAGCTCGAAACGCAAGCTTGAGCCGCTGATATGCAGATTCATGCAGTTATTAGAGACTGACGGACTGATTCAGTGTGTGTGTGAATTATCTGAGTGTGTGTCAACAGTGTAATACACAAGCTGTATGTTTAACTTCTTCAAAAACAGCCACATTACGCTCTATACTGACTAATGACATGTAGCTTTGCAAATGTGAACCTATTTTACTGATAACAGTGTGTGTGTGTGTGTGTGTGTCTGAATGGTTTGTTGGTGTTTGAATGAGAGAAACGTGGAAATAGTTTGTCATTTTCATCCCATTGTTTGTGATATTTCTTGGCTTGCTCTTGCTTTTGCTGTTGGACATGTAATGCGGTCAAAACCGACCGGAACTACTTCCGCTGCTTCCGAGTACTGGAGAATACGTGCACACCTTTCAACGTTCTCAGCCAATCAGAATCCAGCAATCAACAGCCCTGTAATATATAACAAAATAATTTTGCCAAATACAATGGAATCTGTAAATGTGATATTGTACCGGAGACACATACAGACATTAATTACAGTCATTATTTCATGTGAAGGTCTAGTTGTGCTGGTCTACGTCTGGTTAAGCATCAATACAAATAATGCATCCATTACAATTCTTACAAATCATTTTTTTTTACTTCTGTCATTTCTTCCTGTAAACCTCCGTCCAGATGCTTTAGCACACGCTTCGTCCTGACACACACACACACTGAGCAGTAATGTCTCGATGGACAGAAGGTCTTTCGGAGAACCATTTTTCGGTTCCCCAAAGAGTCTTTCAGATCCATGTTTTCTTATATTACACGTACATGGAATCATTAATGTTGAAGTTATTCCCTTATAAATGTGTTTAAACTGCGATAACATCAGTAATGAGGGTTTTAAAGGACAATCAGGAGGAACTAAGTGACGAAGGCAATTATCACTGGTCTATCGTTGCTCGCCCAGACTCTCTCTCTCTCTCTCCTCTACAATGGAGCTCTTGTGTGATGGTCCTTTGATTGGCGCTCGTGTAGTAAATATTTAGAGGGCATGCAGAGGAACTCTCGTGTCAGCATATAGAGACAGATAGATGCCATCCATCAGCTGCGGATGCTGTTGTGTGTGTGTGTGTGTGTGTGTGTGCGTGTGTGGTCACTCTAAGTGCTGTATGGAGATGTTGATTTACCCCTCCATCCACCTCCTAATGACCCGACGGGTCACACACAATCATCAGCATCCAGCGGCCACTGGCAGGAAGAGAGTTCACCGATACACACACACACACACACACACACACACACACACACACACAAGGGAACCTCTCAACCTTAGCTAAATAATGTAACTCGCACTCTTAGACAAGAATGTAGAAAAGCTGAACGGAAGTGGAAGAGAGATAAACTTCAAGTTTTCTCTGAGATATTAAAAAATTATTTGTCTATCTATCAGAAAGAAGTAAAAGAGGAAAAAATGAAATTGTTACTCTAGTCTAAGGTAATTTCAGATAATGCAAATCGGCCAAAAGTACTATTGATTCTAATTGATTCTATTTGAACCCCCTCAGGGAATGTTATGAGAGATGCCACACACGAGACTTGTGCAGATTTTTTTATTGTTTTTTTATTGTTAACTTGAAAAATGAAGTACCTGTACATTCCTGTTCATTCATTTATCCAGCGCTGTCTAATATTTGTTCTGAGTTTGAGCCAGTTTCAGATGAACGGAGGAAGCTGCAGACACTGGATGTTTTTCCTACTGTGAGTTCAGCCTAACAATAGTTAATAATTAACACTTCTCTAATGAACGGAGTGGTACCCAATAGCTTTAAACATGCAATTCTTCATCCCTTGTTAAAAAAAAACTTGTATCATACAGTATATCACAACTTTGAAATTGCCTTTTATTTCGAAAATTTTTGAGAAAGTGGTCTATTCACAGTTATATTCATATCTGAATACTTATAATATTTTAGACACATCAGTCAGGCTTTCGGACCTGTCATGAAGGTCACTAATGATGATTATCGCTGGACTCTGGATCACATGTTGTTCTGGTTTTATAGGATCTGAGGAACTCGTCTCAGTCGTCTGGTGTGTTGGGGTGGTGTGCAGGGACAGCTCTTCGGTGTAGTTGCACAGACAGTTGCTGTGAAGTTTGTGGTGTCCCTCAGGGCTCGATTCTGGGACCGTTGCTGTTTTCGCTCTACACGCTTCCTTTAAGCTGTGTTTTTCAAAAGAAGAGCATTTCATATCATTGCTATGCAGACGATCTCGTTTGACTTCCTGTGAGGATAGATAAAACCTGAAGCACAGGAATGTTACAGTGATTTAAACTCTGGATATCGAGCAGCTTTCTCCAAATAAACGAGAGTGAAACTGAGGTTTTGATGGTGGGCTCTCCGTCTCATCCCGCTTTCCTGATCGTGTGGGTTCTTTATCCCTGAGAATCATGTAAAGAGTTTAGGGGTAATCATGGATCATCACATAACTTTAAGAAACAGATTGGTGTGAAAGAGAGACCATATGACTCTGGTACTGCAGTCCCTACATTGGCTTCCGGTCAAATTCAGGATTGATTTTAAATCCTCTGGTTTGTTTGTAAGGCATTGTCAGACCTTCCGCAATCATACAGTATAGTTCCCTACTCTCCGTTCTCAGGTCAACGACTCTTAAAGGTCCTCGCTGTCATTTAAAGTCAAAGGAGATCGTGCTTTCTCCGTGGACGATCCCGAACTTTGGAAGAGTCTCCCGTTCCACGTGCGGTCAGCGCCATCGATTATTAGTCACACACACACACTGAGCTACTGTATCCACACCGACTCCTTCATCACAGTCTCCTCACGGCAGGTCACACACACATGTTTTGGTTGCCCACTTCCTCCGCTGTCCTTCGTCTGAACACACGTCTTGTAGAAATATATTTCCTTCTCAA
Organism: Pimephales promelas; assembly: GCF_988280905.1. NCBI lineage: Eukaryota > Metazoa > Chordata > Actinopteri > Cypriniformes > Leuciscidae > Pimephales > Pimephales promelas. The sequence goes on from NC_142780.1 coordinate 857,804, forward strand.
AGCCACGATAAATGTGATTTGAACAGTCCTGATGAATGAGTCACACACTCTGTGTGTGTGTGTGTGAAACCAACGGACAGTTCAGAATAAAATCAACAGTTTCCTCAATATCTATCAGATCGGTGTGTTTCAACACCTTGATTATCTGAGCCGAGTCTCGCACTGCGGCAGAAAGAGTGAAATAATGATTGAAAGGATTATTGCATGTTTCCTTCACGGCAAGGCTGGACACATGCTTTTGCAGAAATGTTATTCAGATATGCAAATGTGCACATTCTTAACGTGTGTGTGTGTGTGTGTGTCCAGACAGCAACAGAGCCGGCACACACCCGGGAATACACACTGTTACAAACTATATGATTAATAAGTTATGACAAAACGTTTATACATGGCTTTAACTCGTCAAAATAAGTTCAGCAATTTTCAACTTTTTTGTGTAAATTTTAAAAAGATTCAACTCATTTTAAAATCAGTTTAATGTAATTTAAGTTGAAATTGTTGAAAAAAGTTGAAACTTTTTTTTATTCTTAGGGCCGGATCTGGGCCGACTCTAAGCGGACCTGTTCTCTAGGACTGGGAGTGTGCAAACCGCTCTGAACCAAACCTCTTCTAGCCGGACACACACACACACACACACAAGTCTTTCACTCCAGCCAAACAACTCAAACTGAGACCACAAACACTCTGATGCGTATTATACAAAGAGAGATCATCATATTATTATTATTATTCATATACACACACCACATAAATTAATCAGATCTGGCCGACGCTGTACATGTTCATAATTAAAGAGTAACTACTAATGTCAGATTAAAAGTTGAACTTCTAAGTATCTTTATGGTTTATTAATATTTTGCCGTATGCAAAAACGGCGCTATACTACGCACATGGCGCCCGTTGTCGTTAATATAACACGCGCTGTGAGGGCTAAGTTTAGGTGTGGGGTAGGGTGTGCGTGTCATATTCACGCTAAAGGATTTATGACGTCTTGGGTTCGCGTGTTATATTAACGATAAAGGGTGCCATGTGCGTAGTATAGCGCCGTTTTTGCATATAGCGCTCTATATGACGTTAAAGGATGAGAACGGGCTGCTCTTATTTGACGAACACATTCGATAAAAAGAGCATTTTAACCGTAGGACGTTAATTAAATGTAGAAAGTTGCAACTTCTTCATTAAAATGGGTAATTAGTTACAAATATATGTAAATACATGGCGTACATTTTACATGGTCTATATTTTAGGTTATATATCTGTACCTAACTTTAACCATATTTTAAAGACAATAGAAATAATTATGAATTTACTTATAAAGATGTTCTTACGTGGGTCAGAAAGCACAACAAATTTCATTTCATTGCAACAAACATGCAATTCAGTTTATGACTTCGGCAACACTACAATCAGGTTCATTAGTTAATTAGTTAAAGTACTTACTGACATGAGCAATACATCGGTTACAGTGCTTATTAATCTATGTTAATGTTCGTTAATAATCCCACTGTGTTCATGTTAGGTCACAGTGCAGTAACTAATAACAGATTAGTAAATGCTGAAATTAACATTAACTAAGATTAATAAGAATCGTTCATCCTAAATTCACGTTAACTAATATTAACTAATGTTCACTAATGTTCACTAATGTTAACTAATGTTCACTAATGTTCACTAATGTTAACTAATGTTCACTTAATGTTCACTAATGTTCACTAATGTTAACTAATGTTCACTAATGTTCACTAATGTTAACTAATGTCCACTAATGTTAACTAATGTTCACTAATGTTCACTAATGTCCACTAATGTTAACTAATGTTCACTTAATGTTAACTAATGTTCACTTAATGTTCACTAATGTTCACTAATGTTAACTAATGTTCACTAATGTTCACTAATGTTAACTAATGTTCACTTAATGTTCACTAATGTTAACTAATGTTCACTAATGTTCACTAATGTTAACTAATGTTCACTAATGTTAACTAATGTTCACTAATGTTAACTAATGTCCACTAATGTCAACTAATGTCCACTAATGTCCACTAATGTTCACTAATGTTCACTAATGTTCACTAATGTCCACTAATGTTCACTAATGTTCACTAATGTTAACTAATGTTAACTGATGTTAACTAATGTTCACTAATGTTCACTAATGTTAACTAATGTTAACTGATGTTAACTAATGTTAGCT